>NC_044909.1:25973552-26233552 GCF_001633185.2 Quercus lobata | reverse complement strand
TTTCGGAAACATCTCACCTCAACCTCCCATTGCAAGGGGTGACTAGGGTGGGATATTCCCGAAACGTCTCTCAATCCCTATAAATGGGATCCCTCTTCCTCTTGGACAAATAATGAACAAAGATGCACAAAAATTCCAAAAATTCTCCCCCCCCCCCCCCCCTCCTCCTCTCCTCTCTCTCTCTCTCTCTCTCTCTCTCTCTCTCTCTCTCTCTCTCTCTCTCTCTCTCTCTCTTAGAAATTTCTTTAGATTTAGTTTCTCTAACCCCCTCTCAAACAGAAACTCCAGCCCTTTTCCACCATTTTTACACCTCCAAAGTTCTTAGGTAAGCTTGGTAAGTTTTGTGATAGAGATATGGATTAGCTTTGTTCATAGCTACACCATTCTCTCTTTGTAAAATACATCATTCAATACATTGAAATGCTCTTTTCTTTTTATGTTGTTCATCTACTCTTTATTGCTCTTTACATATTGTTCTATATCTCTCTATTTGTGTATTTATTGTTTATGCTCTTTATACTCTTTAAAGCTCTCTTTATACTTGTAAAAAATGGTTTCTACTCTTTTCTTTGTTGTCTTCTCTCTTTAAATCTCTTGGGTTTAAAAAGAGAAAACAACCCAACATCTTTCATTACTCCTCATCTTCCTAACTAGAAGGCTTGTGGAGAAATATCCTCGTGCACGGCCAACCTTAGTGGGAAGATAGTGATTTACCATAGATGGATTTCTCTTAAATGGGTTCCCAAGCTTGTTCCTAAGGACAATATGGGTATGCTTCCAGGAAAATGGTTGACTCCCTTTTCCCAACATGGAAGAGAATCCATAAGCTTGGATGTGACAAGATTTAGGGTTTGTTTAGAAGAAATTTTATAAAAATGAATTTTAGTACAAGCTTTTACATTATGTTTGCTCTTAAATTCCTTTAAATTCAAGTTTTACATTATGTCTTGCTCTTAAATTCCTTTAAATACAAGTTTTTTACATTATTTTTTGCTTTTAAATTCCTTTATATTCAAGTCTTTAAATTATTGCCTTTACATTCAAGTCTTTAAATAATATTCTCCTTTAATTTATGCATTGTGCCCTTGAGCTTGCTTTATCTTCCATATTCCCTTTCTCATGTGTAAAAGGGTTTAAGGCTGCTAGCTCTCTAATTAGCACCATAAACCCTAGATTACCAAATAGCAATAGCTTGGGTAAGCAAACCACTAAAAAATGTGATTTCAAAAAATAAATAAAAATAAAAAAAATGCTTCAACTGCCATCCTTTTTTTCTTAAAATGAATCTTTTTCAAAAGAAAGCTTCTTCCAAATGGGCATTTTTCAAACCCTTTATTTTCAAAATCTTGTTTGGTTCTTTTTCTTTACATAAAAAATGAATAAAAACTATGGTTTCCATTAAAACCATGGAAACTCTTTTTCTTAAATGGTTTTGATTTTTGTTTTGGGGAATCTTCTCCCTAAAAACATGGAAACTCTCTTTTGAAAAACAAAGTGGTTTTAATCTAAAACTCTTCCCCTTTAAAATCCACCTTTTCTAAATTTAGGTGTTCTACCCATAAAATAGTTATAAAAAAAAAATAATAATAAAACCATGGATTCTATGTTTCGAAACCCTTTTTCTTTTTTTTAAATCCCTGAAAACCATTTTCTTAGAATCAAACTTTTTAAATGTTAGATTAGGGTTTCAAAACATCTTTTTTCCAAACAAGTTTGTCTTTCCCTTTGTTTGTACTTCTTTTCCAAATGATTTTTAAGCTTAAATCACAATTTTACAAAAACTTCTTTTCTTTACCATTTCAAAACATAAAGACTAGATTTCCTTTGAAAGATGAATAGTTTTCCAATAAAACCATGGAAACCCTTTTCTTAAAACCTTTCTTTCTTTAAAATGATTTTGGTCCAAGTTTTGGGCTTCTTTTTTAAATGTTTGGAACTCATTTTTTTAGGTGGCTTCAATCTTAAAACTCTTCATTCTTTCAAAACCCTCTTTTAAACCAATCTTCTCATTACATAAAAATGAACAAAAACCATGGATTTCATCAAAACCATAGAATCCCTTTTCTTAAAAAAACCAATTCTTTTTCATAAATAACCTTGTATATAATTTGGGTCTCTAAAAATCCTTTTTCTAAATAAGCTTAGATTCTTACTTTTACAAAAACTCTTTCTCAAATGCAACCCTTTTTCCAAATGTTTAAAAACCAAGTTTTGGGTAAAATTTTTAAAAAAAGTTGTTGATTCTTTTTCTTAAAAAAAGGGGAAGGTAAGTTTCCAAAAAGGTTTTTAAGCTTTAAAAGTTCGATCTCTTTAGAGTCTTGTACATAAAAATGCTTTTATTTTTAGCACCTTGTTTATGTTGTTTCATTAAAGAAAACCCCTTTTCAGAAAAAACTAAAAGAAATCTTTTTTAGGTCTTTTTCCAAAAAGAAGTGTAAACCTTAGTTTCAAAATAAAATTATTCCAAAAGCCATGATTTTTGACGAAATTATTACATCTGTCTAGCATTAACTGTCCATCAACAAACTCTCAATTTCACAACTATTTGAACTTCTTTCTTTTCTTTTTTTTCCTTTTTCTAGTTCATATCCAACTCATCCTCAGTCAACGTCTACAAATACGTTAATCCAATGCTTGATAATAAAACACCCGAAGTGGAATTAACAAGGTAAATGTAAATAAACGCAGTAATGCTTAGAAAATTTGCACACAAACTAGTTACAAAATGATATATTACGACGATATGATCCATGTTATAAATACAAAGACGGGAGTTGCACAATTATAAAGAAAATTTTAAAATTTCTTATGTAAGAAATACATTTTTTATTGAAATTAATATTACAAAATTGAGTGCTTTGACCTTGATTGCGTAGGCTTCAAACGGAGCAAGCAATTACCTCATCACTGCTTCATACTCGATGCAATTTGGTAGGAGAAATAATAAAATCATGTAACCATCTATTGAAGTTAATTCACCCCAACCTTCTTTAATTTTCTATTCTCGATTCCATTTTCAAAGCCACAAACCTATTTTTCATTCTCGATTCCATTTTCAATCCCTTCACCTAGGTATTGTCAATTCATCCACAAACTCACTAATAGTTTTGAAACACAAACCGTTCAATAAACAGTAAAAAGAAGAGATTCAAGATTTTTAAGATTGGACCAAAGTTGAACCGAAGTCAAACCATAATGACGTCATAATTAATTTAATAATTATTTAAAATATAAATAAACATTAAATTAGTATAAAATAGAAGAAAAAAAAATGAGTATAATAGTTCAAATAAATATAGATATTTATCTTTCAAATATTTTCTTTTATGAGATGCTACGTCCACAACATTTTTACAACAAATCACAGGTGATTAGTTATTATTACTTCAAATTTGAACCTAACACTAAGATTTTTTTTTTGTCCCAACAGAAACAAACTGTCACTTTGAATTTGTTGTAAAAATATTGTAAACATATCATTTCTCTTCTTTTATATATCATAACTTTCATAAGGAAAATAAGAAATATTAAATTCTAAGCAAACATAAATAATTTTTGTTAGGGCTTAATATTATACTCATTTTATAGGAGCTTGTGTCTAAATTATCTTAAATCATTACCAAGCCCATTTGACTACCCAATAATTTGTCATACCCAAGCCCATTTGACTAAACAATCATTTATGAAAATTTTTAAAATAAAAAATAAAAAACAAAAGCTAGAAGAGTAGCAAGACAAACCATTAAAATATTTAATTAAATAAAGAATAAAACCCAACAACATTTTCAAAAGAGAGTGGTTGACAGCAAGTATTTAGTGGGTGACAAGAAAGCAAGTTGTCCATCATGCAGAGTAGAGTCAATAGACCAGAAGACTCCAGAGTACAAAGGCAAAAGCAAAACACAGGGGGAGAGAAAAACGCAAAAAGAACAATCGAAAAAAATGCAAAGAGAAATGCAAAAACAACAGTCGGCGAAAACCATGATAGAGAGAGCGAGAGTGAGAAGAAGAATAAGAAGAAATGATAGTGCGATCTGAAGGTTTGAGGTTGCAAAATAAAGATTCAGCAATGACTAAGCTTGTAAGTACCCAAAAAAGGAAGAAAGAAAAGCTCAGAACTAAACCCACGAGAATCGTCCATGGTTTTCAAACCCGGGAGGTTCAACCGCAGTTCGCATGGTTCACTGACTTTTCTGTATATGCCGATTTTTAGAGTTTAAAAAACCATTTTGATGGACTGTTTTTGGTTAACCCGATCAAACCGTATAGTTCGAGTTTCTAAACCACACTCACACTATGTGTCTCTTTGAAAACAACTTATTTAGTTGAAATTAAAAACTTTTTGTTGAAAGTACTGTAAATGCAAATAAAGGTAAAGGTTAGCTGAATAGTACAGTAAAACCCATAAATACTATCAAAAAGTGTCGTGAGACCAATGAATAGTAACAAAAATAAACTAAAATTGCAAATAAGCTGAAATTTAAGTACATAAATCTAGATTTAAGTAATTAAATTTCAAATATCTTGTTTAAATAGTTTTAAAATAAGCAAGAATTTGAATTTAACAAATCCACCAAAAAATTTTAACCTTAAAATCATTAAAATTTAAAATAGCTTCTAAACCCATATAATTTTGGATATCCATAAAACGTATTTTAATATTTATAAATTTGGAATTAATGCATTTCAAATCCATCACTTTAAAGTTCAAATTTAATTCCAAATTCAAATATCCAAACGCAACCTAAATATTCAATGGAAATACTACATGATATATCAATTTTCTGTTTGATTGACTAAGACAAACTAAAAAATAATCACCTATCTTCCTATATTCTCATCTTTTTGTTTGTGAGAAAAATGTGTGATATTACAACTGTGTTTGTTTCAGGTGAGAATGAAATTTTGAAAATATTTCACCCTAATGTGAGTTTGGGAGCACATGTAAAACTCAGTCAAACTTAAAATCATTTCCTTTTACCGTAAAATTTTTCCCTTCAACTATAAAATCATTTACACATTCCATTTATCTTCGAACCAAGTTTTACGAATTGAAAACCAGAAAAGAGAGAGAGAGAGAGAGAGAGCTTGAAGGGAAAGTGAACCCGAAGAGAGAGAGCTTGAACTTGGGACAATCTCATCGTCGCCACCTGAAGTTCGTCATCACCGCCATCATATGTGTGTCATCTCGTTCTCGTCGCCACCTAAAGCTCGTCCTCATCACCATCTAAATCGGAGCCTTGTCATCTCATTCTCCTCGCTACCGTCCTATAGCTCGTCTCTTCCACCTTTGTCAATCTCATCACCGCCGCCGACGCCCTCTAGATCGACCCACCCATGACCAATCTCATCATGCCAAAGCAAAGAGCTATAGTGCCACAGAAAGGAGTAAGAGAGCTAGAGGAAGATGAGAATAAATTTGATCATGGGAAAGTTGATACCAAGGAAGATATTGGCGTTCTTGCAATGGAGATCACAAAGGAGCAAGCTGAGCATAAAATTAATCTTGGAAAAACCAAGATGAAGGAAGACATTGATGTTACTACCATAGATCAATCTAAGAAAGGTTTCAAGTTAGATATTCCTTTGGTTATTGATTTCATCATTCCAAATGAATTTAATGATATGATGCAAAAGAAAATTTCTTTTTTCTTGGTGCTTCCACATGTGATCGAAGAGTTGGTGCAAGTTTCAAGTTTGAAGATCCTTATACTTCAACACTTTAAAACTCGAGGTCTAGTTTCTTCCAACCGAAGGAGTATGATAGAGTCATGGAAGATTAATATGCTATTACTTTGCAAATTCGCCTATTCAAGAATTATTTTATTGGATTCTCATGTGACTTCCTATTGAAGTGAAAGTAATGCCCTTTTAATGGTCAAAATCGGAGTCTTTTAGGGTTAAAACAGTTTTTAATTTGGGTTTTGATTTAATTAGTAGTCAGTTTGATATTGAGGGGCAAATTTGTAATTTCCACAATTCTAACAAATTAAGGGTTTTTTGGTAATTTTGTTAAGTCTAGAATCTTCTAGGGTTTTAAGTATCTTAGGTTTATTTACTTTGGGTCCAAGTTAGTATTTATTAGGTTTTATTAGTAGTCCTAATACTAGTAGGAATCATATTACTACAAGTACAAGTAAGAATCTTTTTTTTTGATAGTCTTTATACATATATTGTGCTCAATGTATTCAAAGAAGCAAAATAAGTTGATTAATAAAATTGAGTGTTTTGAGCAATAGGCACGTTGGCTTTTGTTGTTTTTTTCTCTCTCTTTTCTTTATTTTCTCCTTTCTTTCTAGGGTTACTGTTCACAATACTGTTCACGATCCCCTACACAGCCCTAGCTTCTCTCTAATGCTTCTTCTTTCCTACCCTAAACCCACCACAACTAAAAGTAGACAAATCCCTAATTTGGCCTGCATCACAAAACGAAGAGGAGGCCAACAGAAAAATGACAGGTTTCAGACACTAACTAATCAAGCAAAAATTAGTTCCAATTGTCCTTAAGAGTTGGGGGAAAAAAAAAAAAAAAAAAACCACCCTTTGTATGTCTCCAGCATTTCTCACTAGCGCTATTTTTCATGGGGCAAGTTGACAAAATCTGTAAATAGACATGGCAGAAATGCATTCACTCGCAAAGAGACATGAAGACACTAAAGATAAAATCCACTCCTGCCCCAGCCCGCCACCCAGCCTCTTTGGCATCCCTCCCTCCCCCACCCCTAAGTCCAGAAAAAGTCAAAATGCTGATAAGACTATAATAAAGTTTAGGCTCTAAACAAGCAAATGCATAAATAAATAAGCAATAGAGCCAAATACTATTTCAGGTAAGTTCCATAATATAAGATCAAGATCGAGTACAAAATTCCAGTGATCTACCCAGATTGAGTCACTGCAGGGCACAGTTAAAAATACCCTAAGGAGTAACCAAATGTGCAAACTTAAATGAAAACTTCTATAAAGAAAATGAACTCAACCCAACAGTTGCTTGGAATATTACCTGATATAAATCAATATTTGGATTTCACCAAAAGTTTTAGCAAGGACTGTAAAGTGAGTCAGGCAATCTGCTCATACACAACACTGGAATTTTGATGCAATTCATCCCAGCAACATCTGGTTTCACACTTTCACTTGACCTTAAGGGTACCCTTACCTAACCAAAACAATTTCTTGGGAAGGGAAGCAAGAATAAGAAAAGGGAAAAAAAAAAAAAAGTATAAAAAAGGAAGAAAAATGGGGGAAGGAGTAAGACGCCAGGTTTATAACATATTGCTAAAAAATATTGACAAACATTATCAGGAGAAAACATGTTTATTCCATACTGCATTAACCAACACTCTCAACAACTTTCAGAACTTGGATGGAAGATTAAGGACAGAAGCTTGCCACCATAAACAAACAAAATCTGTGATGACTGCATACCTCAATTTATATCAGAGAAAATCAATCCTGCCAAATTGAATGTCAGAAAGCTCCAATGAAAATCACCATGATACCTGCATGTGCTGGGGATACTATCCTAACCCACAAAAAGAGGGGGAAAAAAGGAAAACAAAAAAAAAAAAAAAAAAAAAAAAAAAAAAAAAAAGATTTCTGAATGATTACAGTCCCACTACAAGAAATTTATACGAAAGTGGAATCTATTATATCATCCACATCAACCAGTAAGTTCTCAAAATTTTTTTTTTTTTTAAAGAGTCAACAAATAGAAATTGCAAAAGAAAATGCAGGCCTAAGAGATAGATTTGACTAAAAGGAATGAGTTTAGAAAGAGACCAATAAAAACATGTTTAAGAACTTAAATCACATAGCGATAAAATTCTTTACCTAACCTATATTTTAAAATTTCATTAGTGTTCAGATTCGGTATTTCTTGATAAGAAAAATTATATACATCCTAAAAGGTGCAGAGTGAATAATCCTTTAAATAAACATTTTAATCAAGAAATTCACTATGCAATAATAGAAATAATAGTCCAACATACATCAAGCAGTAAAAGAAGCTCGCTACAAACATGCATGGCCGATTGTGGTTGAAAGCATGAAACTTCTTCAAATACTTAAACCACAGGAAGACCAGCTTCAAGACTATAGTCCCGGTCAATTCCATAAGGACCTGCAAAGAAATAAACAAACACAAAGCATATTTGTGAAGAGCAAACAACCGCCAGAAAATTCCGAGCACCAAAAGTAACATTAAGCAATCTTTCATGGAAACCAGACTGAGCCCTTTTCGGAGAAATTGCACCCATCACTCAGCACGAAAAATCTTGGAAAACAGCAACCCCATGGTCCACGATATACTTCTAGCATTGGTTTATATCTTCTATACTGAAGTCACCAGGAAACATATCCGCCTCGGGTGAGATAGAGCTTCTCGGTTGAGCCTTCAGCATTGGGGAAATTGAAGACCTATCTCTAATCACAAACTCCGATTCATCATTAATGCAATCCACGCGCTGGTTTGATCCAGTTCTGTCACTATTATCCACTTTGGCTGACTTCTCACAATTATCTCGATCTTCCATTCCTGTAAACCAGGGGAGGGAAAAAAAAAGGATATAGAGCTACTTTCAGCATCATTAACACTGAAAAATCAATTATTGTTTAGGTTTATAGCAATTACTAGCTGTACCTAGCTCTATATGCTCAGTTAAAGATGCTTCATGTTCCCTTAGCTCCTCTTCAACCAAGGAGATTCTACAACTTGGTAAAAATGAACCTCCTCCTTCGCTGTTAACATTTGTCAAATATGCCTTTTTTGGATCCTGGTCATATTCAATTGCCATATTTTCCACCACCAATTCCTTTGAGTTACAATCCTCAGGTTCTGAAATAAACATCCCATTATCATTCATGCTCATCAAATCCTTCAAAGTGGAATCTGCTTCCTCTTTCACATCTTCTTGATGCTTTGATATTTCATAACTGTTTTCATCCCTCCCATCATTGGAATTAAGTTTCCCTTCAGCAAATTCTGACCTAGATAGGCTTACATGATTTGATTCATTTTCCTCCATACTTGTCGGTGACAAACTACTGCCTCTACAATGCTTATGTTCTGCAGATATTGAACTGGACAGTGATTTCTCATGAAGTTTCGATTTTTCAGCTCTACTTCCCCCTATTCTATTATAGGAGTGATGCTTCCCTTCAGCAGAATTTGACCTAGAGCGCCTTCTGTGTTTAGATTTACCAGGGGATGACCTGCTTCCTCTATGGTGCTTAGCTTCCACAGACACTGACCTTGACCGTCTTCTGTCACGATGCTTTGATTTTCTGTCCCTGCTTTCATCCACTTTTTCCTTGAAGTATCGCTTACCTTCCACGGACCTTGATCTGGACTGCCTTCTATCACGATGTTTAGACTTCTCATCTCTTGTTTCATCTACTTTCCTATCAGAGTGATGCTTCCCTTCCAAAGACTTTGACCTGGACCGCCTTCTGTCACGATGTTTTGGTTTATCTTCTCTAGATTTGTCTAATTTCTCATTGGCATGGTGCTTTCCTTCTAAAGACTTTGACCTGGACCGCCTTCTATGTTTGGATTTATTTTCATCCATACCTCTTGGGGTTGACCTGCTGCTCCTATGAAGTTTATCTTCTCTAGATAAGGACCTGGAACGCCTTCGATCATGAAACTTAGATTTTTCATCTCGAGACTCCTCTGTTTTCTCACCAGACAGATGCTTACCATCAACAGATTTTGACCTAGAGCGTCTTCTGTGTTTTGACTTGTTTTCATCAGCAATTTTTGGAGATGACCTACGTACTCTCTGATGAGTTGGTGATCTTGAACGAACACGAGATGATTTCCTTGCTCTATATGGTGAACTTTCTCGGTGACGTTTTGGTGAGACTGAATCAGCTCGGTATGATTTTCTTGTTAGAGGGCTTGCACTCCTGCTCTTATGTCTTCTTGAAGCAGATAAATGATGATCATGTGATCTTTCTGAATCTCGCCTTCTAGTTCTGTCACTGCCATCCCGAATGTCTCGATATGACCACCATTCATTGTCATAGCCAGACTGATGGTGAGATCTCAATGGTGATCTAGATCTACGATCCCTAGGGTGGCGGGATGGAGGTGAGTAAGAACGAGACCTCCGCTTTCGACGATAAATGACTGGTGATCTAGACTTTGACCTTGACCTCGCACGAGTAGTGGATGGCGATCTGTAAATTAGAGTAATATAAATAAACAACTTTCTAAGAATCAAAATCTCGAAAAATAAATAAATAAATAAAAGATGCCCTTAGAATTAAATAGAACAATATAAAATTGTATCACAATTATCTTTCAATCCTAACTCTATAACTGTATCAAAGTAATCAACATCTTACGCCAAAAATTTTTTATCTTCTTCCAATTTTCTACACTTTAACCAATTCAATCAATAGCCAGACCTCATTTAAGATGATGACCCTTATTAGAACTATACTTCTTTTTTAATAATATAAGTTTTAAAGGAAGAAAGCCTACGATAGGCTCTACCAGATATATCTCCATCATAATCTTAGAAACTTAGGACAAGTACAAGAAAAGTTTAGCTCAAAGAAGCCATGACATTTAAAATAACAATACAATCCTAGATCAAGTACACAAATATTCAGAGGAATATTAATACTATTAATAAGACCACCGATAATAACCACTTCTTAATCATCTTCATTTTGAATCTTACGCATTCCTTGATCACAGTTCACCAGCCTCTATTAGAACCTCTCTTAAAGCCATAGTCTCTGTCATAAGCACAAAGAAATTCCATCTACAACCCTAACCCATCACTCCCTTATTTAGTGTCCAAACTCCCATTGAAGGACCAATTCCTCCCCATTACAGCACCATAAAACTTAAATTTCCTGCTAAATCAATTTGATACCTTTCTAGTTTCCTGCATAATTACAAACTATAAATGCATGTCTTTCCTAACCTTTCACCGTAACCTCTGAAATCCCAAAATTCCTGCAATGCAAATTTTGTTTACCTTTCCACTATTAATCCTTTACTGTTACCATCCCCAACTAAGTATATAACGCTAAAGCCTCTATCTTTCATCCTTCAAACAAAAGACTAAAATCTTTCTTTTTTTTGGCAAAATACAATTCACACCCTATAAGTTTGGTGAATTGTCAATCAAGTCCACTAAGTTTAAATTTTGTCATTTTAGTTCGCTAACTTTGACAAAGTGATCATTTTAGTCTTTCCGTCATTTGCCATTTGAAAACACCGTTAACTCTCTTAAAATAAAGCTGTCATGTTTCTAACATTAAAAAATTATTTAAAGATTATGTTATTCATTTAATTAAACCAAAAAAAAAAAAAAAAAAGTTTCAGACTCCCCCCCCCCCCCCCCCAACCACCATGAATGAAGAGGGTCGGAATTTCACAAGCATCACCACAAACAAATAGCCTTCAATATTCATTCTACACTTCAAAACTTCTAAAGCATCCCATTGTCATCTTCCTTCCTAATTTTTACAAATAAATCTGATCCACTCCACCACCCTTCTTCACCTGGGAACCAATAGATCATAGGATTAAAGAGATGGTTGGGCTTCAAAGCCTGACTGATTAAGATTCCACCAACCCCAACCTAATCATTTCAAGAGAACCAGCTCTAGTTTCTTTCCAGTGACTATATGCTTCTTTAATTGTCCTCATAATTGCAACACAGCACTTCACAACACTTCTCTTTGCTGTTGTGTTTTGTCCAAGAAGATTTGATCCTGATGGAATCTGAGTTCCTTGGCATAGCAATTATAACAATTGTAAGCATCATTCTTTGATTAGGGATTCAGTGGCTTGACTGAATTTGGGTTTTGGAGGTTTGGCCAAGATCTACGGGCAGCTAGGCTGTGTCGGCTATGCATTTGTTCATATTTTGTTTTGGATTTTTGTGATTCGGTGGGTCGCTTGTAAGGGATTGCGGTTGCAGAATTTGTAGGAGAATGGGATCTAGATCTTTCTATGCATTTTCTTATCGATTTGGGAAGATCGCAAATAGGTTGACCCGTGGTTCTCAATTTGGATTTGTTACCTTGGTGCATTTTGCCATTCATTCATGTTGGGGAGGGTTTGAGATTTTTTATTTATTTAAATAAATGATTAAAATAAAATCTAACCAATTTTTAAAGTTACAAACGTGAAACAATGTCATTTTAAGCAAATTACCAACAGTTTTCAAATGGCAGTGGGCAGAAGGACTAAAATGACCACGTTGTCAAAGTTAATGAACTAAAATGACAATTAAACTTAATGGATTGAAACACACTGTTGGTAAATGTTGGTAAAAGTGTGAGGCATGCTTAAGCACGAGCCTAGGCCATTATAATCAAAGTTAAGCCGGGCGCTTGCCTAGGTGCTCATGCGAGGTGAGGAGCCACTAAGGTAGTGGCGCCTTCATGGCTCTAAGGTGAGGTGCCTTTAGTGAGGTGCTTGCCTTTGGAGCCTAGGCAAGTAAGGCAACACCTTAAGCCATGAAAAATATGCTAAGGCGAGAGCCTCGGTTCTCTTTTTTTTTAGGCTAAAATGCAAAGTCCACCCTCTAAGTTTGACAAAAATTCATTTCAGTCTACTAATTTTACTTTTGTTCAATTAAGTCCTCTAAGTTTCAAAGTTATTCAGTTCGGGCCTTTTGTCCAATTTTGTTAGAAAAATTGCCATTAAGTGTGCATTTGGCTACCAGTTAAAGAGCCAGCTTATTTTACTATTCAGCTTATTTTTATTACTATTCATAGATCCCACTGTACTTTTTGGTACTATTTATAGGTCTCACTATACTATTTCAGTTAACTTTTACCTTTATTTACAGTACTTTCAGCAAAAAATTTTCAGTTTCATTAAAATAAGCGAATCTCAAACAGATCCTAAATATGCAATTAACAAATGAAAAAAAGGTTTTTTGAAAAAATTCTCACACAAAAAAGTGTAAATAATTTTTTTTTTAAGGGAAATTTTTTAACAAAATTGGATAGAAGGCCTGAATCAAATAATTGAAACTTGGAGGACTCAATTGAATGAAAGTAAAGTTAAAGGACTAAAATGAATTTCGGCCAAACTTAGAAGGTGCAATTTGCATTTTAGCCTTCTTTTAATTTTAAATTTTTTATAGAGGTTTGTTGCAATTGTAAAACCTATTATTAGATTATTAATTTAAAAAGACATGTTATAAAACCTATTGTTAGTTAAATTAATTTACAAAAGTTTGTTGTAAAACTTATTATTAGATTAATTAATTTTATATAGAAGCTTGTTGGAAAACCTATTGCTAGAATAACTAATAGAGCCTAAACCATGTTAAACGTATTTTGAATTAATTTGATAGACCTAACTTCTTCATACAACACATTGAAAAACACTTCATTATGATATTTCAATACACTAGTTACATGTGATTTAAGTTCTATAGGTATAATAAATATATTTGGAACTTGGCTAGCGCCTTTTTTTGGCCTTAGGCCTCGGGTGAGACAAGGCCTTGGTGCCTTATGGTCGCCTTTCACCTTTGACTACCTTGGCCTAGGCACAAAGCAGAAGTGATTGAAGTGAAGTGCACATTTCTTAGAAAAATGTAATAAATTTAAAAATAATTATTAATGGCAATACAATAATCAAGAAATCAAAAAATCATATAAGTTAAAATATAACATTTTATATCATTCTCTTGATCACTTATTTACTTAATCAGTAATAATCAATATATATCTACATGCACAGTTCATTAAATGTTCAACATCAACTACTATTTTTTTTTTTTTATGAATAACAACTTTATTAGAGAGCAAACCATACAGAACAACAAACTTCCTTCCTAATAACATCACCAAAACAGGAAGGGCAAATACCTAGCACAAAAGAACCACAATTTTAAAATTAGGGAAAATTACAATTTACCCACATGTGGTTTGGCCGAAATTTAAGTTGCCTACCTGTGATTTGAATTTTGACACTTTACCCACCTGAGGTTAGCTCAATTAGATTTCTATAACTCACCTTTGTTAAAAACAAAGCTAAACATATAATTTTGCTCCACTTTTACGTCTTTCTCCTCCAAAAACACAAAAAACATAAAAATACAAGATCAAATAAGATCAAAAACCATCCATTGGAATACTTGCATCATGGAATTTCAAATCACAGGTAAGCAACTTAAATTTTGGTCAAACCTCAAGTGGGTAAAGTGTCAAATTTTAAACAACAGATAAGCAACTTAAATTTCAGCTAAACCACATGTGGGTAAGTTGTAATTTGCCCTTAAAATTAGGAGACCATTTCGCTAAAGTGTGGGTGGTAGCTAAGTTAGCTTGCCTAGGAACCCAACATTAACTACTAAAGTAACTAAATATTAAATAATTATCACAAATAGATTAAATCATACATTTTTTTTCCATGAATAAATTTCGGAACACAACAATCTTGGTACCAAGCAGAAAAGTCAAGGGTATAGGTAAAGGTGGAAGGGGTGGGCTTAAGTGTATGGTAAAATACCATAAAATTGACTTTTATATACCAAATCAACAGTCTATTTCAATAATATTAAGATCAGATGGCTAAAATTCATATTTGGTTCATTTTTTAAAAAGCACAAAAAGCAAGCTTTGAGCTTATTGAAAAAAGCTCCAAAAAGAAAAGCTCGCTTTATGCCTGCTTCTTCAAATGCGCCTCACTTTAGATGTGAAAAGTGAGGGGGCTTTGGCACTTTGCACTTCCCACTCAAGTGGTTTCAATAAAATTTTTGTTATTTATAAATAAATAAATAAAAAGAGGTTTGGGCATTGTCATTTCAGCAATGCTGGTAAAAGTGCTGGGACTTTGGCAGCACTTTGCACATCCTGCTCAAGCACGCTTTTACCAGCATTGCTGAAATGACAATTCACCAAACCTTTTTTTTTTTTTTTTTAATAACAAAATTTTTATTGAAATCAAAGCAAACCCAAAGGACATTGGGAATGTACTATGGGGGCAATACAATAAAGATCTCACATACAATTCACCAAACTTATAGGGCATAAATTTTTTTCAACAATAGCCTCCCCACATCAGTATCATAGATAATAAGTTTAGGATTGAAGCAATACATAATATATCAGTCCAATTCTTGAACCCATGCTCAACCCATTTGCCAAAGAAACTTGATTTATCAACCCCAACCCAGACACAAACAGAATAGATTAATGGAATTAGAAAGACAGTTGAATTTGTCACTGGCTGGCAGGTTGGACCAGAAATAGCCACCATATATTAAGGCCATAAATACGGTTTTACTTGCATTAATAAGAAAATATCATAATAAACTTGAATAAAGAAACAGTTTCACAAGCAAACCTAGTTGAAACTAAAGACATTTCCAATTAAAATACAAGCTCATAAGGAAGATAAATAAAAGCATAACTGAAATCATCAATTTCAACCAAACGAATTCGTTAAAAGATGGTTTTCTCTATATTTCCACCAGAAACTAAATGCCAATTTCAGGAATATCATATCTGAAATCTAAATTCAGCAATATTGTGTACTAGATCTAAAGAAACCCATCCCAATATACGAGCAAATTCTAGCCAACCTAGCTTTCCTACTCTCTTTTTTTGGTTTAATAAACCTCACTTTCCTACTCACTCATCCAAAAGTGCAAATCCAACCCCCCCCCCCCCAAAAAAAACCCTACAAAAGCAAAAAAGTAGACTTTGGTGAAAACTTTGCATCATGACAAACAGATGTTTAACGTGTCCAGCATAATGCCTTTCCAAGTTTGACAATTCAAGCTTAAATATAATCAGTAATATTCTTAAAGAAATTTGGAAAATGTAATGCACCTTGATTTTTGTTTCACTTCATTCTCTTCATTTCCAACTCCGTCAGCTTTTAATTTCTTACTTATTTCAGCAGCTCTCGCTGCAGCTAACTCTGTTGCCGACTTCATTGTTGCAGCTCGATTTGCTGCCTGTTGTGCAGTCATAGTTTGTTGCATAAGCAAAGCCTGCTGGAATTGCATCTGCTGCATGGCAACAGCTTGCTGCATCATCAGTGGAAGAGAAGAGGAAGCCAGTGGAGAATTCAAAAGAGCTGGTTTTTGTGGAAGAGATTTTGCCATTTCAACATTCAAAGGGCGACCTCCAACATCCATATTATTCAATGCCAAAGCCGCAGTTGCTTCTTCAGGTTTTAAATACTCTATGTAAGCAAAATGTTTTGAATCAGTGATGGTACATTCAACAACTGTGCCATAAAAGCTGAAAAGTTGTTTGAGCTGTTCCACTGTAAGAAGTGGACTAAGGTTGCTAACTTGAAGTGTTTTCTTCAGTGCATCAGACTTCCCAGCTTTATCAGGTGAACCTGACAAGGAAAGAAACATTCAGTGGTAAAAAGGTGAGGAAGAATAACAATAACAAAAATAATTATGCAATTAGGAAAGCCACAAACAGGAGCACCCACATTCTCAAACAAGGGTAAACCAGAAGCAGCATGAGATGAAAGAAACTAGCAAACATTAAACCATATGGTATACAAAAGAGAATGTAACAAAAGATGAAATACCAGATGATTCTTTTGCCGACTGAGCTTGTGCTTGCACCTGAGCTGCATGGGCTTGTAGGGCTTGGGCAGCAACAATTGCCTGAGCAGCAGCCATTGCAGCTGCAGAGGGTGCCATAGGAACTTGACTGACCGTCCCCATCGAGGTTGTTGCAGCTAATGCAGTCATTAGCAAATTGTGAGGCGGGTGGTTCAACTTACAATCAGTTTTGGCACAACGACCATTAAGGTATTCTCGACAAACTTCCCCAAGAGATGCACCGATTCCAGGCAAAATAGCGCCTCCTGAGGCACCAGGAACAATGCCTGGAATCATTCCCAATAATCCTGGGAACGCC
The DNA here is from genome assembly GCF_001633185.2 of Quercus lobata. Taxonomy (NCBI): domain Eukaryota; kingdom Viridiplantae; phylum Streptophyta; class Magnoliopsida; order Fagales; family Fagaceae; genus Quercus; species Quercus lobata. Next base: position 26,216,677 of record NC_044909.1, on the reverse strand, counting down.
CCTGAAACAGACCCTGAATAGTTTGGCATATTGGGCATGGTTTGGTTAACTAGATTTGGAAATGTGGATGCAGGAGCCAAACCCAGCAGTCCTCCACTACTGGTACCTGTATGATAACAAATCAATGTCTTAAAATTAGCCATGTAGGGGTTGACTTGTAAATAAATCTATATGTTCACTGAAGTGAGGTTATGCTTAATTAAAAGAGAAAATATTCACATATCTAAATTAAAAATGATGATGATGATAATTACCTGCACTGAAAAAGACCGGGAAGGGGCTACCCATGATGGGTTTCCCATTGCACTCAATAGTAACCATATAATTCCCTCTTTTGGGGACAACATAAGTAACTGTGTAGGTGCCGTCGCCCATATCCTTGACAATCCCTTCTTGCTCCGATCCTCCAACACCAACCCCTGGTGACACCTTCACCTTAATCTGTGCTCCCCCATTGGCCACCTTCCTCCCATCAGCATCTTTGGTGACCACCATAAACGAAGAGGATGCACACGCCGTGCCACCTGCTATGCCAGCCCCAGCGGCTGTGCACTTGGACGGGTCAACGGGGCCAATCGGTTTGTTTGCCAAATCCTCCTCATCGTCCTCACCTTCTTCATCGGATTCACTATCATCAGCCGATAAAGCTGGTTTCTTTTCATGATTTTTGTCAACATCTTTGAAAGTGGCTTCAAAGGCAGCTTTTGCAGCAGCGGCTTTCTCAGCCTCACTCTTCAACTTCGCCTCTTCCGCTTGCTTCATCCATATAGGCTTAGCAAGGGCAGAGTTTCGATCCGCCATTAATTAATTAATTAAACCCTACTTTCCACAAACTAACTACCGAGACTCACTCACACAAAGCAGCCTTAAGAAGATGCTTCAATACCAAAACCCTAATATAAAATCAATCAAGCAAAGCCTCCATTGATACCGTTGTTCGAATCAGAGAAAGCACTTGAGAACCCTAATTTCAGTAAAGCAAAGCAATAACAAATATGAAAAGGAAATTCTCAAAATCAAAGCACGAACGAAAAATCAGAAGTCCCAGTAGATGGAGCAAGAAAAACAAAAACAAAAAATTGGAGCTGACCTGCTGGAACTGGAAGAGGGAGAGAATCAGAATCAGAATAAGATGCGAAGAAAGGTAGGTAAGAATAATGGTAAGGCGATTGGGCTGGGCTATATAGAGGAGTGGAGGCGTTCTTGGTTCTAGGTTATATACGGTTTTGGGACCGTGTTTTCTTTTCGTGGATTTTTTAGAAAATGGGATGTTTGCAAACATGTTAAACAACTCTTTTCAGTTTTTAAACAATAATATATGTATTTTTATTTATTTTTTCACATGAACATATTTTTAAAATATTAAAAACTATTGTTTAAACGCACATTTCAAATAAGTTAATTTGTCAAAAATGTTTTCTATAAAATTATATAATTTTCTTATGTTTTTTTCTCAAAAAAAAATTTCTTATGTTTTGCACTTATTTTAAATGAGTTAAAAAATAATTTATTAACTTTCCTTATTTAACTTATTATAAAATAAAGTTGTTTTCTAAAAATAATTAGTAGAAAACTATCTTTAAAAATAACTTTACTTTTTATGTTAACCAAATATGTTTTCATTTAACTCATTTTTTGTAATGCTACCAAACACTAGAAAATACGGAAAACTATTTTTATATAAAGTTTTCCTCTGAAACAAACAAAGCGTTAATGACTTCCTGACTCTACCCAATACCATAAATACCGTTTTGGTTATATTGAACCCTTCGGTTGACCTCTAATAATGTGCCACGTAACCTTTGCTGCTTTCACAATTTTTTACCTAAACAATTTTTTTAATTAATTATAAAAAATAAAAAATAAAAAATAAAAAAAAATAACTCTCTCCAAAAACAATTAGACTTTAAAAACATTCGACTTGTCTTTCGACTTCAAACGTAGTCTGCCTCTCAAAACATTACTCTTTATCCTGAAGGAAGTCCTGTTCTTGGGTACTTAGCTCTAGCATTCGGACACTATGGCCCCCCAATTATTCATCATGTGCATAAGACAAAGGCAATTGCTAAATCTAGGATTGTTTTCTCATTGTTAAATATTGACATTAAGCTCTCTGCTAAAAGGTTAATGTTTACTTTGATGGGGTTGCAAAATATTTTAATGCTCCTATAAGGCTTGCTTTTTATTCTTCAGAAATAAGTTTATAACCGCATGTGCAGTTCTTTTACACTTGCAGTTTCATGGTGAGTTATTCAATCTGTTCTATTTTTTCAATGTTTCTTGAAGTTCATGTTAGTTGAAAATTGGATTCTTATTGCTTTTAATTGTTTTGCCGACAAGGAGTTGGCATTCTATTATCTGGGTTATTTGGAACTGTAAATTGATCTTTTATATTTGTGTAAGATTCGTAATAGAGAACAACTATCCTACAATTAATTGCTTTTAAATTTGATGATTTTTCTACACAAACCTGATGAGCTATTTTGTTCATTGTAACTAATCTTAACTCAATTATGTTTAAAATCCTAAGTTCCTTGATGTGTGGCTCTAGCAACCTTTCATATGAAAGTCCATAAACTTTGAAATTTTTAATTAATAACATAAATCAAATTTATTTTTATGTCCTTCCCATTCTTCTCTCTCATTTTAGATAATTTTTTTTCTTGGAGTATGATCATAATCTGTATGGCAGATTGCTTGTAGCCTTGCATTGTTGTTGACTACAAGTATTCTTTACATAGGCTACCAATGGACTCTAATTAGTACCTTCGCGTATTATATGAGGTTGGTTTCTTTTGAATCCTCTCCCTCCCTCTTTTTTGTGCCATTGCAAACTTTTTTTAATTTATAAATAATGATTTTTGTTTGGTTACTAAGAAAGTGTAGCAATAGAATACATTTGAATGGTTTTTGGTTTTTATTTAGATTGGTTAGGATATGGGCATCTTCTTTAAATAGCTATTTGGGCTCCCCCCACCCAAAAAAAAATAAAAGGTTTTATATGGTTGCTGAAGGAAACCAAGGAATGTAGTGGCTAAAGTTAATCTTTCAAATTAGAATCTCAAATAAATTACATTGTTGGCTATCTTGGTGCTAAGAAACAACAAATTTGAAAGTCTTTCTTGGATGTCACGAAAGAGGTGAAGAAAGAGAAGAAATATTTAAATTTTTATGACATTATTATATTGTATGCATGAGATCTCTTTTGTCATTCTTTCAAAGTTTTACACTATACTACTAAAATATGTGGTGATTATTGACAACATCATTGGCATTGGGAAAACACCAATTTGACTTTGAAAATATATAACAAACTCTTGGAGGAAAAAACACCATTGTCTAATCCTTTAAGCAATTTAGATTCTAATTTAAAAGTGGTTTGCATATTCCAGTCATTTTGAAAGGGTGTAGGTGATTTTGCTTTAAATTACTAGGACAGTTATTATAATTGAAGGGGTTGTTGATATTTCCTAGAAGTATGAAAGGTTTGGTTTATCATTGATAAAAGGTAGATAACTCTATTAAATTATGATCCTACGTTCATGGAGGAAATGAGAACAAGAAGACAAACATCTCATGTTTGGTTGGTAAGGCTAAGGTTCTTGCTTTGTTTCTAGCTTAACCATTGTTGCTTTAATAAAATCATCTTCTATTAGTGATGAGTTTCACACACACAGTTGCAGAACCAGTTCAGGACTATAAGGTGTTAATGTTCACTAACACAATGACAAAACAATAAACCATAGAAATATGGACTACTATGCAAATGGACAAATGTCTATGTACAATGTGTTAAGTGTTTGGCTAATTAGAAAAATAGAAAGGAAAGAATAAGAAAACAGGGAAAGGAAAAGGAAAACAGAATTGCGAATTGCTAGTTACTTCGAGGGTAACTACCTCCAAGCAGAAAGAGAGAGGAAGAAAGACTGAATTAGACTAAGGAAGTTGATGTAATTCCATTCTTGCCCTTTCTCATAACATTCCACATCTTTATACAAGGCTAAAGTCTTCTCGCCAAAACTAACAACTAACTAACTAATAACAACCCAACTACTCTAACTAACAAAACTGTCACAACTAACTCACTCACAACTCACTTAACACAATCAATCACGCACACTTACAATGCTATTCAATTTGTTACACTATACAACAATTATGTCAAGGTCCTTAATATAATGACAGATGTGCTACAAAGTGTTCATAACCTAGTTTCTACCTTAGTTAGCTGCTCTCTTGATTGGGTTAGGCGATCTTGTAATGTTCCCACACATATTGTTGCAAAGGTAGCTTTAAATTCTATTTGTTCCTTTTGTTTTGGCCGTGATAATCTGCTAATGCCCCTAAGGCTTTCTTGTATGGAAAATTTTCCTACTGGTTCTTCCCTTTTTTAATGCTATTGAAGTTTATCAACCAAAAAAAAAAAAAATGTTTGACTTGCATTGATAATACTTGCTTTTTGTTGAGGACCAAAATGTGACAAGGAAGCTCATTCCATGAAAAGCAAGGAAAGACCATGCTCGTGAAGTTAAGAAGGACCATGAAGGCTCAAATGCCTAAAAAGAAGGAAAAAAGTAAAAAAGAAGAGGACCCAGACTTAGGCCACGAGCAAGATCTCCATCATCCAGGAAGCGTATCCTTTAAGGGAAAGCCTAGAAGATCTTGGGAAGGACGTGGACAGCTTAGAAGATCCCAAGAAGGATGTGAGCAACCCAGAAGATAGTACAAGCCACTCACATGTATCCTTGAAAGAATGAAAGATTCGTTAGATGTCCTATTGAAATCAAGAGGTAGAGAGAAGTGAAAGGGACAAGTGGTGTCCTCAGGTGCAATACTTGACGCAGGAACCAAGGGATTTCGATCAAGGTAAAGGACATGCAGCAAAGAGGAAAGGTGGTCAGGAGCCTTTTCGGTTACACCATTAGCAAGAGGGAATTTGTCCCATTTTTTGAAAAAGGCCAAACCAAGAATAGTCAACATCAAGGCCCTAGAATCTTGATGAGTCCTTTTAAAGTCTTGAGAAGAGGACCTTAACTAATACATGGGAAAGCCAAGGTGTATGTTTAGATTCTGTTAGGAATGCTATAAGCATATGAATAATAATTGTTGTATTGAGATTTAGTTAGTTAGTTACAATTCCAAGCATTTTAATCACATTTAGCACATATTGTAATTATTAATTCACATGGAGAATAATAGAACCAATAGGATGAGGCCATGTGGGCCAATAAGATTAGAGCTAGTCTCCTATATATATGATTGTAATTCAACATTAGATATCAGAAAAAACCAATTTCTTAGTGCATCTCTCTTTCTCTCTCCTCTCTTTCTTTCTCTATGGAGGGTAACTACCTCAAATTAAGTCAATTCCTCTACAATTCTCATCAATCCCCCTATAATTCCTATCCATCCTCATTAAGAACCACCGGATTCCTAACATTTTGATAGGCCACAAATGTATTGACCCCTTGTGATGAATTAACAAATTAATTAACCAAGTTAATTAATTAATTCAATTAGCATGCAACACGCATGATAGCACAAACAAATCATCAATTAGCTAAATGCAGCAGAAATTAAATTGACACGGTGATTTGTTTATGAATGAGGAAAACCTACACGGCAAAAACCCCACCGAGTGATTTTAAGGTCACCACTCCGGAGAATTCACTATTATCACAACAAGCGATTACAAGTAAAGAAATCCAAATACTTTATACCAATCTACAGTTGAACTCTTATCTCAATACCTAATTAGACTTGTTCTGTAGTGACAATCTCTCATTTTCAATGCACGGCTCCTAGTACGTGATTAACCAATTCGATATGCGAATCCCAATATGTGACTTACTCACCAACTTGAGAAAGATGTTGGCTAAAAAGTTATTCAGTTCATCACATGATAAAAATCACGAAACTCTTTGGTCACAAAACCCTACGATGTATAAACACAGCAACTTCTTCAAGAGAAAGATGAACTAGGGTTAATTCTATCTTCGGTCATAATTTGCATGAACACAACTTTGCTTCACACTCACGCAACCTTTTACGGCCCTTAAAATAATCCTTATATATGTTTAGGGTTGTGAGAAAAGAAAACTCAAATATATACACACGGATAGGATGAAAATTAGAACTGAATAAATAGCTTATCTGTCGAGCATCGGGCTTCAGCAGCTTTTAAAACTCGACAGATACTAACTGTCGAGTTTTAAAATCCAGCACTTCTTCACTTGTTTCTTGGACAGACTTGCATGGTTTTAACACTTATTCTTGAAACCTTGTTCCATGAAGTATTAAACACATCCTAGATCTACCTAATTACAAGTAAAGTGCGTTTTGTTAAAGGATTAGCTAATTCTAATTTGATATATGTTCCTAACATTAAATCACATATGTCCTAACAATCTCCCCATTTGGCAATCCGAGACAAAACCACAACAAACAAATGAACATATGAGAGAAGTCATAAATCACTCAACTCATATTCACTTGTTGAATACAATAAAATCTATCCTAACACTAACTCTTGAAAAACTTTGCAAGAAGAGAGTTTATGGCAAGAAGACTTTGACAACCTGTATTTCTAAAACACTTTAAAAAAAACTCATTACGGCATCTCAGCGTAAAACAGAAATAATAGATTGCATACAATATATAAGAATCATGTGCATAAAGAGAGAAGAGAAACAACAAATGTAAAGATAGGTGAAATAAAGTAATAACAACCTCAATATATATATATATATATATATATATCAACATAAGTACAAAGTTTGCTATCACTAAGTGGTCACAAGACTGATGTACAAAAATAATGTATCTAAAATAGAAAGAAAAGAAAATATACAAAAAGTCCTCACTACATCCCTCTTAAACACTCCCCCTATCACAAAAAAATCTCCTATCCTAGCCCTCCCATTATGTATATGAATACTCTCATATCAAAACTACTTCCCATTTTTGTCACGAGTGACAAAGGGTAAGTACATTAAGTAGATATCTCATCATCACTGGGCGAGCTAGCACCATCATCCTCATCAGCATCATCACTACCGAAGCCATCATCACTTTCATCCTCAGAAGTCGGTGGAGATGGAGAAGAAGCAATAGTGAAACCACCCTGACAGCCTGTCGTTGAGCGATACAACCAACACGAGTGTTCACTTAACACAACTCATCACTGAGTGTCTCAAGGCGAGCATCCATGTGCACAAGCTGTGCCATGATGGCCTCAAGAGTCACTCCACCTGCAGTAGATGAAGGAGCAGAGGTGGATGGAGCATTAGAAGCTGGAGGAGTCACCATCTCTGTCCAAGGTCACCTTAGTCTAAGCTATGCCTTGCTCCGTCTGACGGTAGCAGCATCTATGACACTTATAACCGTGAAGTGTGGAGACTCAGGAAAGGAGACAGAAAAATGGCAAAAGATCTGCGTGATAACCAAAGGAAAAATAAGCTTATCACGGGTCGTCGTATCCCTACAGACATTTATAAGGGATAAAATGAAGTGAAAAGGGAAGTCGATAGAGATATCCTCTAAAAGAGATAACAAAAATCGAGCACAAGGCTCTATAATGGAGTTATAGTGAGACAATGGATGAAGAATGAATGTCATCACCATGTTAAGGAATCTCGGACCTTTTGCAAAGCCCGAGCAATGGGTGTTTTGACGATCACCCCAAGATGAAGGGGTCTCACAAAAGAGAGACAAGAGTTCGTCTTTAGACACAGTCCTCAGATGATCGCAGCCAGGGTAGTCAGGATGCGCTACCCTAGGAACGTGTAGTACCTCAGATACAATATCCGAAGTAACTACTATGTGCATACCTTGAATGCGAGAGAAGAAATAAGGTACAAAAGTATCAAATTCGTGTATATTAGAGTAAAACTCCCATATGATCATGGAGGGACAAGTGACCAGGATGTCCCACAGTGACCCCCAACCCCTACTGTAGATGACAATGGGTAGGTCAATATCAAAAAAAATCTGATAAGATGACTTGGCATTCTGAATGAATGCCTCTTTGAGAAAAGTTCTCTGAAAAGTCCTTTCGAGTTTTATCATCACAGAACCGTACATGAGAAGGTGTAAGGTCAGAAGAAGAAGCGGATGCCCCAAAACGAAAAGGGTTATGGGACGGAGTGGATTTGCGTTTGGGTGCCATAAAGCAGACTAACACAATAAAGAGAGAGAGGGAGAGAGAGAGACAATCAAAAAAGCACCAACAAGACAATATATAAGAATATAAAAACTTGAAGGTATATATGCATGAAAAATGCATAAACATATGACATGCAAACTTAAATACATCATGGGCTCAGTCTAATCCAAACCTACCAGCATACAATCATTGCAACAAAGTAAACACACATCTAAATGCATGAAATATTGTTATAATGCAAATGTGATGCAATGCATGAACATTTAGAATCATTTACATAAAATCCATCCCAAAAATTTCATCAATTTTGAAAAACCCCAAAAAAATTTCAAAAACCCAAAACCTAAATCTAAATGCATGAAATGCATAAAAAATGAGAGATAAAGAGATCATACCAAGTGATTTGAGACAAGAAAAGGCCAAAAATCATGTGGGTTGAAAGTTTTGAGAGAGAAGAGAGTGTTTAGGAGGTGAAAAGACTGAAAACAATTGAGAGAGATCGAGGAGAAATGAAGAAAAATCGTGCAGAACCTTTATATAGAAAAGTCATAAATCTCAACAGATCGAGAGGTGTCAAGATTTAAAACGTGTGAAAAAGCTGTTGAAGAGCTGTCCAGGATCTGTCGAGAGGTGTCCACAGTTAGAGGATCTCGATGGATCGAGAAGCTATCGAGCATCCAGAAAGTTTCTCGATGGATCAAGTAGCTGTCGATAAGTTATCGAGAATGCGATAAAAAGCAACTGAAGGGGCTCGATAGATAGTCTAGTTGTTGAGAGGTGTCCAGCAGCTGTCGAGATTGCTTAAAAACAGTTTTTCAAGAAGAGAAAAACACTGATATGGATGCAATCAAGCATGCTATACAACCAAAGATCCAAACAACATTTTAAGCTCTCAAAATCATCTTTCAACAAGAAAAAAATGTCAAGCACATAGATCCAAAACACACACACACACACACTAAACAAGTCTAACCAATTTTATATTTCAAAAACAAGTTAAGACAGTTTAGTGAGTATACATTAACACATGTATTCCTTGTGATGGTTAAATCACATTGTACCTGCACATGTATCAAAGGTAGTAAAGAATATTGCGTGTTGTATGTGAAAAACATGGCAAGATTGTATAAGTGTCTACATGTTATAACGATTTGAGATATGAGAAAATCACTTTAACTCACACACAATCATAACTTTTTGATGGGGACTATCACTTTCGAGATATATCCTATAATTCTCACATCTCCTAGAATACACGCTTGCAATCATATATAAAGCATTTTGATTCTTTTTGCTTTTTATTTTTCTTTGCATATTTTTCTTTTAAGCAAACCATGCATGGACATATAAGAGATAGAAAAGAAATACCCAATGATGTTAAGCATTTGACATTTCACTTTTGCTATACCGAAGTATACAAATGTCATTTCATGATTGGCGGGTAATAGTGGTGAGATGGTTATTTATGCATTTCTCTTAAGATTTTCTAGTCCTTCCCGTTTAAAAGAGTGATATGAGTGTTAAGTACAAGAGATTACTTAACCTTACTCATCACAAATACGAGTTACAAAACTCACTTGCTTAGTTATGCATAGTGATGCTTATCTAAGCTACAAATGATACAAAATTCAGAAAAATTTTGTTTCAATGGCCATCCAAGGTACACAAGTACCAATGTACACAAATAGACACTGTTTTTATATTTTTCTGATTTTTCAATTTTTATTTTTATTTTTATTTTTATATGAAAAACAAAATAAAGCAAAATTGAAAAACAAACAAACAAAACATGTTAAATAAAGCAATGCATAAAACTAGATGCAAATGCATGAGGAAGAAGGAGAAGAAAAAGAGATCAATCCATGGAGATGACATCAATGTTTTAGCGAAGGAATTCAAACCGTTTGCTAACAAGAGTTTTGGTAAACAAATCAGCCTTCTGATCATCAGTGTGAATGAACTCAAGAGTAAGAGTATCATCTTCAACAAGCTCCCGAATGAAGTGATGTCGAATCTCTATGTGTTTAGTTTGAGAGTGTTGAACTGGATTCTTAGAAATATTTATGGCACTGGTATTGTCGCAGTAAATGGTAAGATGCTCTTGACAAATACCGTAATCATGGAGGAGTTTTTGCATCCATAGAAGTTGGGTGTAACAGCTACCAGCTGCGATGTACTCAGCTTCTGCAGTGGATAATGAGATGAAATTCTGCTTTTTGCTCATCCAAGAGACAAGATTATTACCCACATAGAAATAACCCCCCGATGTACTCTTTCTATCATCAGCATTCCTAGCCCAGTCAGCGTTAGAATACCCAACTAAGACATCATTTGTGTCCTTCCTGTACCACACACCAAAGTCAGCAGTGATTTTGACATACTTTATGATTCTTTTCAAAGCAATCATATGTGAATCTTTGGGATTTGCCTGATATCTAGCACACACTCCCACATTGTAACTAATGTTAGGTTTACTAACAGTCAGGTAAAGAAAACTACCTATCATGCTTCTATAAAGAGATGAATCACACTTTTACCTAACAAGTCAATAGTCAGTTTAACATTTAGGCTCATAGGGGTTCTAACAGAATTAGCAGATTCCAAACCAAACTTTTTCCCAAGATTTCTTACATATTTAGATTGAGATAGGAATATACCTAAATCTTGTTGACGAATCTGCAAGTCAAGGAAGTAAGTCAGCTCTCCAACCATGCTCATCTTGAACTCGGCCTGCATGAGTTTTGAGAAACTATAAGCAAGTTCATTTTTAGTCAACCCAAAGATGATATTATCAACATAAACTTAAGCAACTATCAACTCGCCATCTTCCCTTTTGATGAAGAGAGTTTGATCAGCTTTTCCTTTTGTGAACTAATGTGACACCAAGTATTGTGTGAACAGATCATACCAAACTCTAGGGGCTTGCTTTAAACCATAAAGCGCCTTCTTGAGATACAACACATGATCCGAAAAGTGTGGATCAATGAATCCTTTTGGTTGAGTCACATAGACATCTTCTTTAAGGAATCCATTCAAGAAAACAGTCTTTACATCCATTTGGTAATGCTTGAACTTTAAGTGACATACTAGGGCTAAGAGAATTTTGATGGACTCCATACGGGCTACTGGAGCAAATGTCTCATCATAGTCTACTCCTTCCATTTAAGAATATCCTTGAGCTACAAGACGAGTCTTGTTGCGAATCACATTACCCTCTTCATCAGTCTTATTGCAGAATATCCACTTTGTGCTGATGATGTGCTCACCCTCTGGTCTAGGTACTAGAGTCCAGACATGATTCCTTTGAAATTGAAGCAATTCATCATGCATAGCTTCAACCCAGCTTTCATCCTGAAGAGCTTCCTCAACTTTAGTGGGTTTAACATGCGACAAGTAACAAGAATAAGGCATAAAGTTAGCAACACATTTATCAACTGTATGCTTCCTTAGTGTAAGTTCATTCATGTTTCCCACAATAACTTCAGGAGGATAATTCAATTTGATCCTGGAGGAAGGTCTTTTCTCTACATGGGATTCAGAATTAGGTGAAGTAGATATATCCGTTGAATCTTTTACAACACTTGGAGATGAGGGAGTACTTGGAGATGCGGACTCTTGTTTAACAATTTCTTGAACTTCCTTAGGCTTAGGAGGAAGAATCCCTTTGGGGATTTCCTTACTAAACTTCTCAGAACTAGAGTCTGAAGATTTATCAATAACAACATTCACCGTTTCCATTACCTTCATGGTTCTTTTGTTGTATACCCGATAAGCCTTACTTGTAGAGAAGTGTCCCAAAAATATTCCTTCATTACTTCGAGAGTCAAATTTTCCAACATTCTCCCTATCTTTAAGAATGAAACAAGTATTTCCAAAAATTATGAAATACTTCACATTTAGCTTCCTTTCCTTCCATAACTCATATGGATTCTTCTTGGTACCGGGTCTAAAATACACCCTATTAATCGTATGACATGCAGTGTTAACGGCTTCTCCCCATAAGTTTCTAGCTACATCCTTGTTGTGCAACATGGCTGTAGCCATCTCTTGAATAACCCTGTTCTTTCTTTCTACTACACCATTCCGTTGAGGAGTAATAGAAGCAAAGAATTCTTGAGATATACTTGATCTTGTGCAAAAGGACTCCATATATGAGTTCTCGAATTCTTTACCATGATCACTTCGAATTTGATCAATCTTCAGGCTCTTCTCATTCTGTAATCTTATGCATAAGGTTTCAATGTGCTCAGGAGTTTCAGACTTGGATCGTAGGAATATGACCCAAGTGTACCTAGTGAAGTCGTCTACCACAACCATGATGTATCTATTTCCACCAAGAGACTTTGTTCTGGTTGGACCCATGAGATCCAGATATAGTAGCTCCAATGGTCTAGATGTAACGAATGTCTGAGTGCCCAGATGTTTGGCTTTCGTCTGTTTTCCAAGCTGACATGATCCACATACCACATTGCTCACTCTACTAAGCTTTGGTATCCCTAAAACTAACTCATGCTTACATACAATTGAAAGATGTTTGTAACTAGCATGTCTCATCCTTTGGTGCCATAGATCTTCATTTGGTAAACGAATGTTATTGCACACAATATTAGTATCCGAAACCAAGCCATAACAGTTGTCTAGAGTGCGGACACCACTTATGAGTTTCTTTTCAGACTCATCCATGACAAGGCATTTTCCCTTTGAGAATAGTACCATAAAGTCTTGATCACATTTCTGACTTATGCTCAACAAGTTCACTCTCATACCTTCTACATATAGAACATTTACAATGTCTGGCAGTCCAGGTAGAGAGATGATTCCTTTCCTTTCCTTTAATCTGTGATTTGCTTCCATCACCAAAGGTGACATTACCACCTTTCTTAGACTCGAAAACCTTGAAGAGAGATCGGTCTCCAGTCATGTGTCTTGAGCAGCCACTGTCAAGGTACCACAAACATGTGTCCATAATGTGGACTTCATCATGAAACACACTTCGTGCTTAGATGATAAATTAGTGGGAATGGTGTTTTCTCTCATCTGCTTTTTATAAACAAAACCTTTAACTTTCACTCTTCTCAGACGAATTCCTTTGCACATTTTCATTCTCAGACAATTTAATTTCTTCTTTATCAAGCTGAGATCTTTCCCAATAGTCATCATAATAGAATTCAAATAATTTTTAGACTTGCATTTTCTGATACACTCAAACAAGTAGAGATTAGAAAAATAAGATGTATTTGAAAACAAAGATCGCTTCAAGCCGGTTGCAGCCATGACAACAGGGGTCAATGGATCACACAGCAAAGATTAAAGCCTAATCAGAGTATACCTACTCTAATACCACTTGATAGACTAAGAATGTATTGATCCCTTGTGATGAATTAACAAATTAATTAGTCAAGTTAATTAATTAATTCAATTAGTATGCAACAAGCATGGTAGCATGAACAAATCACCAATTAGCTAAATGCAGCGAAAATTAAATTAACACGGTAATTTGTTTACAAATAGGGAAAACCTATACGACAAAAATCTCACCAGGTGATTTTAAGGTCACCATTCATGAGAATTCACTATTATCACAATAAGCGGTTACAAGTAAAGGAATCCCAGTACCTTATGCCAACCTACAGTTGAACCCTTACCCCAATACTTAATTGAACTTGTTCTATAGTGACAATCTCTCATTTTCAATGCACGGCTCCCAACTTAAGAAATATGTTGGCTGAAAAGTTCTTCAGTTCATCACACGATGAAGATCACGAAACTCCTTGGTCACAAAACCCTATGGTGTACAAACACAGCAGCTTCTTCAAGAGAAAGAAGAACTAGGGTAAATTCTGTCTTCGGTCAAAATTTGCATGAATACAACTTTGCTTCACACTCGCACAAACTTTTACGGCCCTTAAAATAATTTTTATATATGTTTAGGATTGTGAGGAAAAAAAGCTCAAACATATACACACAGATTTGATGAAAATTAGAACTGAAAATCTGTTTTTCATAAACCTCGATAAATAGCTTATCGTTGAGCTAACTGTCGAGTATCGAGCTTCAGCAGCTTTTAAACCTCGATAGATACTAGATGTCGAGTTTTAAAATCTAGCACTTCTTCACTTGTTTCTTGGACAGACTTGCATGACTTTAACACTTATTCTTGAAACTTTGTTCCTAAAGTATTAAACACATCCTAAATCTACCCAATTACAAGTAAAGTGCGTTTTGTCAAAGGATTAGCCAATTCTAATTTGACATATGTTCCTAACATTGTACCTATTTGTTTCAGCATTTAAAGCCCAAAAGTTGCATTTTCAAAAAAGTCAGCCCAAAAATAGTGTTTGGTAAGTATAAAACGCAATTTTTTGGAAAAAAGTTGCGTTTTATATTTATGAAGAGAACGCGCGTTTGAGTTATGGAGCTCTGGAGGTCCATAAACAAAAAGTGCCATGCGCGTTTTAAAGCTATTTGTTGGGTTCTTTCAAAAATTACCAAATTACCCTTGATAAATCATCAGTTCTCATGTTGTCCCTCATTCCTCTCATCTCATCTCTCTGCTCTCCCAACAAATTTCGAAATCCAAACACAAAAAAATCTATAACAAATTCCCAAATTAGCTAAGGAAAAAAAAAAAAATCAATCCCTTGCAAATTAGGATTCCTCAAAATGCAAAACAAAAAAACATCAGAATATAGCAAAATGATAGAATTTGAAGGCGAATGCGACAACAACATTGAGCTCTGGGTTCGATCAAATCGGCGAACCCCTCCCAATCAAACCCTCCGACTCCAACTCCGACTTCGACCCCATTTTCAATCTCCAAGCCTTTCCTTCTCAGCCACTCGCCGTATCCGAACTCCACCACCTCATCTTCGTCGCGCACTCCGATGGATTCTATGTCGCCAGAACCTGAGTGGGACGTTATCGATTCCGCCAAGAACCAACAGACGAAGTGCTAAGAGAAAAAAAAAAAAAAAAGACGAAGAAGGAGAGCTCTAGAACGTTCTGGAGTTTGAAGGAATGGCAGGGAAAAAAATGGAGGAAATAAGGATAAAAAAAAAAAAAAAGAGTAAGGGTACGTGTGTGGAGGAGAAAAAAAGAGGGAAAGAAAAAAGAAAGAAATGCCGTGTGTGGAGGATAAAAAAAGAGGGGGAAAAAAAGAAGGAAAAAAGATGTTATCACAATATTTTCACAATTCTTTCACAATAAATTTTAAGGGGTAGGTTATTATTAGCTAATATTGGTGAGAAAAAAATAATTTTTTTCAGAAAGAGAAAAAAATAATTTTAATAGTATGTTAAAATTAAAATCAGTATCAATTTTTATCACAATATTTTCACAATACTTTCACAATAAATTTTAAGTGGTAGGTTATTATTAGCTAATATTGGTGAGAAAAAAAAAATTTTAGAAAGAGAAAAAAATAATTTTAATAGTATGTTAAAATTAAAATCAGTATCAATTTTTATCACAATATTTTCATAATAAATCTTAAATGGTAGGTTATTATTAGCTAATATTGGTGAGAAAAAAATAATTTTTTTAGAAAGAGAAAAATTGATTTAAGTATGATGAAGGAGTTGATTTAAGTATGAAACAAACTCACATAAAAAAAAAAGTATGAAATAAACTCCCTTATATATATTGTCCTTTTTGGTAATTTATCCCTCAAACTGCCACTTTTATAAGTACTAGCCAAACACTCAGCTTTTTCAAAAAGCACTTTTTAATAGATTTTACCAAACACTCAGCTTTTTGAAAATGCACTTTTTCATTATGCACTTTTTGAAAACTCAACTTTTTCATTATGCACTTTTACAAAAAGTTGAACCAAACTCACCCATTAAATCACACATGTCCTAACACATTTGGTATCAGAGCCATCTATCTTGATATGAACGAATGTGACCGAAGAGAACTTTGGAAAGAATTACGACAAATGGTGAACAAAGTTTCAAATGATGTCAATATTTTGTATGAATCTCACATTGCTGTTTTAGAGAAGGTCACGCCCTTGGCTGAATCTAAAAAGGTCATTAATGAAGAGCTCTCAAGATTGCAAGAGGGTCTCGAGAACATAACGGAAAAGGAGTTACAATCTCTTGATTCAATGAAACTTGAAGAAGAAATCAAGTTCCAAGAATCTACTGTTATTGTTGCAAGCTAGGATGTTGATTTTTGTGTCAAAGTGGATGATGATATACACGTATATGCTGCCCTTGAAGTTCAATCCAAAGAACTAACAAAGAAGGTGATGATGATCTTCCAAGAACCAATTTTTGATGCACCAATAGAAGCTTCCATTCAAGAGTCTATGATTCAAGAATTGGCAATCCAAGTGTTGGTGATCCAAGAATCCAAGATGCAAGCACTAACAATTTTAATTGTTCTAAAATCAAATGAGGTCATGAAGATATAAGAACATTCCAAGGTTCAAAGAACTAATGAGACCTTGAAAATTGAAGAATCATTGAAGGCTCAAGAATTTGAGCAAAGTTTGAAGATCTACGAAGAAGAAACCTTCATGTGCATGGGACCACTTGTCAAAGAGAAATGCATGAATATGGTAATCAAAATGTCACTAAGGTATTGGTCCATTGGAAGATCTCCTTTGATGAAAATGCTTTTTCACAACAACACCTTGTGGGCAAGATGTTTTTAAGGGGAGGGAAATGTTAGAAATGTTATAAGCATATGGATAATAATTGTTGTATTGAGATTTAATTAGTTAGTTAGTTACAATTTCAAGCATGATAATCATATTTAGCACATGTCGGAATTATTAATGCATATGGGAAATAATAAAACCAATAAGATGAGGCCATGTGGGCCAATAAGATTAGAACTAGTCTCATATAAATACATGATTGTAATTCAATATTAGATATCAATGGAAGAATAAAAAATCCAACAAAATCAGGTTTCCTCTTTGTAACCCATGGTCCAAGCCCATGGGATCTTAAATTGGTAGCAAGGGAGAAGTGGTTTGGTTGGTATGGGAGTGATTTCTGAAGAAAGGAGGATCTTGAAGTTTTCCCTTGATTAATGTATTTGCTTGGAATGCATGAACCAAAGGCCTAACTAAGTTCCTCCATGTGCATGACATCTCCCCACAACTTTTTCTTAGTTGTTCTTATCAATCAAAGGTGTCACCCATTACATTGAATATCCCACCTATTCCTTTGACTTTCAAGAAAGACATCTTCCATTTGTAGTTAAAGCCAAACACTCGTTCAAGTTATAATTTCCAAACTAAGCTAAAACTCTGCCTAAGGAACTCCTTCAAATTCTATCAGAGGACATGGTTTTTCCCAGCAAACTGAGGAGATTCTCGCCTGGGGTACCAGACCATGTCTACTATAAAAAGAGCACCAAAGCATAGCAGCAAGTGTGGGGGGGGGGGGGGGGGGAAAAGGAGGAAAAGTTCCAAGAGTTCCAAGGGGGTTCCAGAGGTTCAAAAGGATTATTCTTAGAGTTTTAAGAGTTCAACAAGGGAGAGAGAGGAGAGAAAATGAATAAAACAAGAAAGCCAAGGAGGAATACTTCTTCCCATATCCTTGAGATTATTCAAAATATCACTTAGCCTTCAAAGAAATATATGCAAAAACATGCACACATCAGATATCACTCTCTCCCACAAAATCCTCCTTACCTGACTATCTTGGAAGGAAGTGTTAAAGCAAAACTACTTGGACTTGAGTTCCAAATCCCTTAAGTCTTGTGCAAAAGCACTAAGTCTGTGAGAATTGAGGCCAAGGATCTTGTTGCTGACTCATTTTATGAAGTTCATTTATATATGTATATGTTTTAGAATGCGTATCCTAACCTGAGAAACTAACAATTATTTGAGAATATTTGTATTGTATAGTTGTTCTTATGCAAGACCTACAAAGGTAAACAGAAAGGACAAAAATTCATTGCATAGTAAGCATGGAGAAAGATCCAATGGTTCAAGGAACCAATGTTTTAGGTTCCATGGATTAAAAACTTAGTACCCATGGGAACCACAACAACATGGTCGGGGAACCATGAACCTACGTCCTGGGAACCACTGGATGGGGGAACTGAGTGAATGAACTCTTTTAAATGTTCACACAATAAAAGATAAGCCTTAAATATTCTATTTTAATCTCTTTCTCATTGTGAACATTATGAATAATTATTTTACTCATTTCATAAGTATACAAGGTCATTTTACGACATTAAAGCACTTACAATGATATTTTATTGTTTAGGAGAAAATCACATTTTTGTCTTGTGGAGCTCTATGTGGCTTGCGCAAAAACCGGTTCATATAACGGCTCCAATAGGCCGTGGAGAACTCGACCTAGTTCACCCAACTTCTAATCAAACACCCATCCTTGAAGGCCCAAGATCCTTTGTCATCATTGGGCCTGGGTACCATTTAAAAAAAGGAAATGACATTCTTCTAAGTTTATGAAATTTTACATGTGTTACTTTTGTGATCTATTGCCTCTATAAAATTATGTTACTTTAGGTTTCTATAAGAAATGTTCTTAGAAAGTGTCAAAATTTATTGTTTATTTTTATTATCATAGTGTTGTAAACTAAACAAAAAATAAGAAACTTTTAAATTTTAACATTTGGATTCTTATTGTCAAATATACAAAGGAAATTGAAATTCATTCAAGTCGTGAAATGAGCCTTTCCTTTTTAAGTTCAAGTGATAGTCGAATAATAATGATATTTTTTTTAGTGCCTCACATTTACAGTTTGATTGTCTTCATAGAATCCATTAAGCAAATTCATAATATTATTAATGTTGAGAACCTTTCCAAATATTTATGTAAATTTTAATGTATTCGTCAATTTATTTTAACTTCATTACTTTTAGACAAATTATGTGAACTTTTTTTTTTGAACATATTGTTTTATTTTCATATATCTTCAAGTCAATACCTTGAACAAAATAAATATATTTAATTTCTATTTAACTATCCCGTGCATTACACAGTGTGTGTGTGTGTGTAGAGAGAGAGAGAGAGAGAGAGAGATGGATTTAAGTAGAGTTACACATTTTTTAAGCCGAAGACTTTCAAAAGATTTAACAGTAAAAAAGAAAACAAAATACCTAATTAATATCATCCTTATTATCTCTCTCCTTATTAATTACTTTTTGTCTCTTTTTTCTCTCTCTTTATTTCTCTATAATTCAATTTTCCTCTATCACTTTCCTCATCCATTTTTATAAAATGTTCAAGTAAAAATATTAACACCAATAGCTGCAATTAGTAGGGGTGTAATTGGTTCGGTTCGGTTCGGTCAGTTTGAAGTGCGATTTTTCCACCGAACCAAAATTTTTAGTTTTACCAAATTTGGTATCGACATCGAACCAAAAGGGAGGAACACCAACACCGAACTGACTAGATTTCAATCGATTTGGTTCGGTTCGGTCGGTTTTCAAATAGATCAGAGACCAAAAAAAAAAAAAAAAAACTATTTCTCTTTGCTTTCCCACATTTTCTCAGCATCCAAACACCAAGCAAAAAAAAAAAAAATCAAAATCATGTATATGATCAGAAAACATACCAAAATAAGAAAAAATAAAATATTTCCTTTGCTTTCCCATGTTTTCTCACTACCCAAACATCAAGCACCAAGCAAGTAGCAAAAAAAAAAAAAAAAAAAGAAAAAAAGAAAAAAAAGAAGTGAACAGAGAAGAAGCACTGAAGCAACGTGATAGTCTATATGTGTCTTTTTTTTTGGATAAATTTTCTAACCATACAAACAAGAGGGACTATGGGGAGGTGGCGGCAGAGGTAGAGACCGTGAGAGAGAGGGACTGGAGAGTGGAGCGTGCTGCCGTCTGTGAGAGTGAGAGTGAAAAGTGTGGCTGTGTGGGGTATGTAGGGTAGGGTTTTCTAACTTTTATTTTTATAGTTTAATTAGTTTAATAGAAATTTACTTAGTTTAATCATAATTAGTTAATCTAATGGGTTTTAACTTTTAAATAACAATGTTTAAATATAAAGAATCATTTTGACAAAAAAAGAAGAAGAAAGAATCATAGAATGAAGAGGCCAGATTTGATCTGATCTGATCACAATATATATATATATATATATATATATATATAAAATGCCTAAATGGGCCTAATGTTTTAAAATAAAATGAAAGGGTTAGAGCCCCAACTAATATACAAACTAACAAGAGGCCCTTTTTTTAAAAAAAAAATAATAACTAATAGAGGCCCAAATTGCAAATACATATAGACTTTATATTAAAAAATTTATGTAAACTGGTTTGGTCTTGGTCGGTTCGGTGTATTCAAACTTGAAATCGAAACCGAACCGAAATTTTCAGTTTTTAAAAATAAAAAATTGAAACCGAAACCAATCCAAAATTTTGGCAATGGTTAGGTCGGTTTCGGTCGGTTTTTCGATTTGTCGGTTTTGTGCACACCCCTAGCAATTAGCATCAGACAGTTACTACCATGTCATCAATTTAGAATCAATTTGGTGGTGATGATTTTCCTTTTAATGGAGATTAATTTGGGGGTAACAGTTTCATCAAGTCATCCTTAAAGTCATCAAGAAGGCAGTTAACAATTTTGCCTTATGGATTTTGTACTTTCTTTTCTTTAAGAACTGATTTAAATTGTTTATCAAAAAGGAAAAAAAAAAAAACTGATTTAAATTGAAGCTTAAATGACATAGACATTAGAAACCCACCAATATATATATATATTTTTTATTTGAATAACACTAATATTTATATTAACTTGTAAAAAAAAGGACAAAGAAAGTGATACAATTTTGAGTTAGGAAATAAAAAAGAGAAAGAGGTTGAGAAAGTAGAAAAGGGAAGCATGTTGAGTTATGAAGAGAGAGGATTGATTGTGGGAAAATGATATGAATTTGATTGTAATTTTAATCTTTTTATTTCTTCTCAAATAAGAACAATAATTCTCACAAAGTTAAGAACTACTATAAACTATGGCTTTGGAGGGGCACCAACACTCTCTAAACCAGCAATCTTTAAATAATATATTTGTAAAGTCATTCCGCCAAGAAAAGGTATATATGTAAAATGTTTTAAATAATAAATAAAGAGAGAGAAACAAAACTGCTATTAATTAAGTGAATAAGATGTAAATTAATTAGCATTTAATGCTATTTTTTTAACTATTAGATCAATTAGAAATCTACAGTCTAAAAATTGTGTACCTCTAAGGTATGTTACACCACTCAATAATTTGTTATTGAATTCATATTTTGAAAATTTTACCGTTGAATTACATGTGTTATATATTCTTAATATGCATGTCAATTTTCATTTCAATAGGATGTTATTTACCCTTCGATCCAAAACTCACTTTTTGTGTATTATGTTAAATTAAAAAAAAAAAAAACTTGAATTTAAACGATTAATTGATAATATGAATATTGATTTTTTATTATTTTTAAAATTTTCAAGAAATGATAATATATGAAGATAATGTAATCCAATCGTGAATTTGTCAAAATCCACATCTAATTAAAAAAATATTGAGAAGAATAATATTACTTAAAGTATACTTTTTTTTCACGATAAATTTATAATTTTTTTTCTGCTAGATAATTATTTATGTAGGTATGGGGGCTGGGGACTTGAACCCCGTACTAACAGTTTCAAAGTAAATCAGGTACCACCTGGACCACAAGGTCCTGTGGTTTTATAAAAGATCTTACTATTAAAAAAAAAAAGTCAATCACCCATTCTATCATTAAAAAATTATAACTTACCACATCAGCTAAATATATTTTAGAGCATTTATTGTGTAAAATGATGCGATAATTGCTCAATTTATATATAAAAAGAGCGGAAGAAACCAAAAAGAAAAAAAAGAAAGAGGGAAGAAGATTGAAGAAAGAAAAAAAAAAAGGGCAAGAGATGCGGTGCAGCGGCTTGAGTTTGAGTCCAATACAAATCGCAGGAGGTGGAAGCGGAAGCGGAAGCGAGTCTCGCTTCTGCTACCTCCCAACAACTAAATCAACAAAGTCATCACCACTTCCTCCTCCACTACTCATAAAGTGGTCTTTGAGAGCCTCCGCCTCCGCCTCCGCCTCCGCCTCAGCCTCCATGAACGATGGGTTAGTGACGGAAGAGGGTTCTTCGGCCAGCCTGAGTTTCTACGAACTCCTTGGCATACCCGAATCCGGATCCTTGTTCGACATCAAGCAGGCCTACAAGCAACTCGCCCGAAAGTACCACCCGGATGTCTCTCCCCCGGGTCGGGTCGAAGAGTACACCAAACGGTTTATCCGGGTTCAGGAGGCCTACGAGACCTTGTCTGATCCTACAACGAGAGCTCTCTACGATACACATATGGCCAAAGGTCTCCATTTTGCTTTCTCTGCTACTCGAAGACGCCACCATCACCAGGTTTCTCTTCTTTTTCAATCCCTGATTTATATATAACCTAACCCTGCCTTCTCACCTCTTTTAATTTCCTTGCCTATGACTTCTCCAAATCTCGTTTCATCTTATATCGGTCATGACAAATTTGACACAATTTCAGATTTAAGTTTTTTCTTATTTTATCTGATAATCGGATAGTTACAATGGAAACACTTGTAGTGCGAATTGATCTATATATATGGCTCTTGGCAATTTGAACTCATGGATTTAATTTTTTTAATTTTTACTCATTCATCTTTTTTAGTTTAAGGTGTTTTTTTATTCGCTTAATATTTTTAAATTAAAATAATAATTTCCTAATAAGCATGCATGCTTATGGAAAGTTTCTTCCTGATTCAGTCCCAAGAACTTTGTTTTTGTTCATTTTTGCATTTTGAAGCATGCTGGCCCTAATGTTTATGACAACTTCTAGGAGCATTTATGGATGCAAATCCTTTGTGATCTGTCAATTCTTTTTATAGTACCAGGCAGGAAAGGGCTCCTTCCTAGTTCCTTCTATTCTAGAGTGTTATCAGTTTTTTCTTTCTGCACTCCAACTTGTGTTTGGAGGATTTTATGTTTTTACTACTTTTCTGGGGCTTTGGGACTTATTCTATGACCAGTATTTACATGTGAACGACCTAAACCAGTTTGTTGAAGATTTGTAATCCAACCCCAAAACGTTGGGACTAAGGCTTGGTGGTCGTGGTTGTGGTTGTATTTTTATATATATATGTGTTTTTCTTGGTCTTGAGCAGGGAATGGAAGAAAAAGGTGATTGGAAGAACCGTTGGCAAGCTCAGTTATCAGAGCTAAAGAAAAGAAGCATGAGCAAGGATGCTAGAGGGGATTTGTCTTGGGGAGCTCGAATGCGCAGGCGAAGGGATGAAATGAAGTAGTAATAAGCAAGTATACCATAAATGGGTTTTTCTTTCCTTCTATTCTCCCTGTATATATGATTTTCTAACTTATACATGGTCAATGTTGAAATAGGAAACTAAGTTACCATTTAGCTATAATCACATTTCTGGGCAAGGAAATTCTTTCCAACCCCAATGCGAACTGTACATGAGGTTATATATATGATTACTTTTTTTCCTTTTTTAAACAAGCTCTCTTTCTTGCGGTGATTTTCTTTAGAATCTCCCATTTTTGTGTTTGTGGGGTTGAGATATTCCATTCAGTACAAAATCAATCCTCACCTAATTCCAAAGCCTGGCGGTGGCGGTTCGTCCTAAACATGAACAGAAGAAGCATTTAGTTTTTTTTTTTGGCTAACTGAACGGAAGCATACGGTTACTCCATTGTAATAATAAGCCTAGTAATTTAGCTGTTTGAACTTACATGGAAGTTTTTCCCTTTCCTTTTATACTTCTTGTCCTGCATTAATGGATCATCAACATCTGCTCCAGCTACATTCAATTTGAACTTCCAATTAATTTGATTTACGTGGCCAAAGTTTGAGGTCTCAAATTTTGGTAAAAGGGAATTTTAGCGGGTTGGCTTGTATAATGTCTATTGCATGAGCTAGGCCTTGATGTAGCATGTAAGAGTAAGATAGTCTCTTTACTCTTTTGGCCTATAAGAGCTTGATCATTTTTTTTTTTTGAGAAACAAGAGCTTGATCATTTAGTGCCACCAAATTTGTTGTCTTTCATCTAGGACAAAAATAGTTGTGGCCAATTATAAAGGGGGCCAATTGATTGTGATGTTTATGAAAAATACAACCTACCTTAACGTAACTGTAAACAACTTGGGAGCTAGGCATGTTATCAAGAATTAATTCTTTTCAGTGGTTTGTAGGTCATGAAAGAGTTTCCCTCCTAATCTTTGTCCGAGTTTGATATTATGGGGATAAGGCTTGGGTCCAGTACATGGAAGCAATGAAGCCAGCCAATCCTTTCTTCCATTTATGATGACAGATTGCAAATATGATTTCTGACTCCCTATTTTCCTTATGTGGTCTTTGTACGTGGCTGTGGTCCTGCTAATGGATATGGCTAGATTTATCAGTTGTCAAATAAATTATTTGACGGCCAGAATATTCCTTCAAAAATCCCCTTCAACCAACTTGGTGGCTGGTGCCAACTAAAATGACTATATATATATATATAAAATTTAAGAGGAATGCTACAAACACAAACTTTTTTTATTACATTTTTACAAATTGTTGATGTAGTAACTTCTTATTGGTTATTGGTTTTTATATGGGTCTTCTACTAACATCATTTTTTTATTTACCAATAACTATTCACCACATTAATAATTTGTAAAAAAGTTTATAATTTTAGTATTTTTCATGATTTAATCAGTTATCTAATTAAAATATTTTATATAGTAACCTCCGCATAATAAATTAGATAGAATTTCTCAAATCCAGTTTTTTTTTTATTTATTTATTTTTTAAATAAAAATAAAAAGATCGCAATATTCATTCGAATTTTGAGGCAAATATATAGTCGTGTGGATGGGAAAAAAGAAGAAGAAGTCTTCTTGATCTTTATCTGTATAAATTTTTTGTACACCTTTAATTTTTATGGTGGGCGTGTTAACTTGTGTGGAAGCTGATGATGTAAGTAAGAGTCAAAAGCCTCCGGTTGGCAAACAAAACGAATCGCAAAGTCTCCACATGCCTTTTTAGAATTATAAACTTGGCTCTTGCAATTTGCGGAGGCAGATGTGACATGGATTTGTAACTTGTTTTTTAATGTCATGATAAAAAGCATCTGATGGACATTGGATAGCGGTCTCAAATTGACTATTCATGTTTAAATTTTTGTCTTATAAAGAATATAAACGAAAACATTAATTTACTGTTCATGTTTTATAAATTTTGAAACTTCTTTGAGCATTCTTATCAAAGATGCTAAATGCTTTGATATGCTACTTTTATAGCTCCAAGCACAAAAAACATGCTTCATTAGAGCATCCACATCCGGATCTCAAATCCTATCTTATTTTACCATCTCAAAAAACTACTTTATTACTTATACCATACCATTTTTCAATATACTCAACATCCCAACTTTTATTTTCCTATCCTACTCATTAAAATAATATTTTTACACAATAAAATAATATATCCTTAAACCCAAATAAAAACAAAAACCCAATACCCAAATAACCTCTACAACCAACTGCTGCTACCACACCCAAACTATTCGTTTTCTTGAAACCCCAGAAACACCAGCCACAAACTCATGGCCATCCAAACCCAGAAACCCATAGATTAACAAAATTAAAATCACAATCAAACCCATAGATTAACCCAAAACTCCAAACCCGCCGATCCTCAGCCCCAGAGCCACCACAACCCACCACGACCCGCCACGATCCACACCGATTCAAAAAAATCGGACTCCATTTCCAAATCAATCGAGCCAACACACACACACACACAAACGATTCACAAACACCGAAACAAACCCAACAAACAAACCCATCGGAAAAAGGTGGAGACCCACCCTCTGCCCCAACAAACCCAGCAAACACCGAAACCCACCATCAAACCCATCGGAACAAATCCCCCAACCCATCGGAAAAATTCACAACCACCGCACCTAAATCCAACCACCCAATGCCAACCCAAACACCACCCAAACGCCACCCAAATCCGACCCAAACCCAGCAAACCCATAGCAACTCAACCAACCAAACGCCGGCCACCAAACCCAGAAACCAGCCACCATGTCAACACCACCAAACGCCGATCTCTATGCCGAGTTCCACATCGGTCTCCACGCCGATCTCCACCGCGTTGACTTCCAACCACCACGCCCATCGCAGCCGCGCCACCAGCCTCGCCACCACGCCGATCTATAAATCCGATCAGGCGTGAGCTCCGATCTGGCTTGGTGATTTGGTGTGAGCTCCAAGAGAGAAGCTTCAGAATGGCGAGAGAGAGAGAGGGGATGAGAAACAGAGAAGGAAGAGAGAGAAAAGAAAGAAAAAAAAATGAGAGAGGAGAGAGAAATTACCGGGTTTTAAAACGGTTTGAGGAAATTAAAAAATTATTATTTTTTATACCATTCAGCTACAGTACCATCTTACATTTGAGATGGTACTGTAGCTAAATCCCAAATTTGGCATTGGTATATTGCATATAGCCTTCCCATTGTTGAGTAGCTTTGGGGCTTAAATGTCAAATGTTCCTAACATTTGGCATATACAAGCCCCACTGCTGATGCTCTTAAAGAAGGCAAATGCTAAATTTTTTGACACCCAATTACAGTGTGCTATTATCTCTAGCAATGCATTGTAGTTGAGTGTCAAACCCAAATATTATATTTTAATCTCCACACATGCCCTCTCTCTTTCTCACATGCAAGCTTTTCTCTTCTATTAGTTTTCCTTCAACCCAAGCTATTCTCTTCTCTCTATGGCCGGAACCCAAAAACCCAAGCTTGAGTCGGTGTTCAGATTGGGTTGAGTTAGCGTTCTTGAGGCATTATTCTTGAGTTGGCACGGTCGGTGTTCTTGGATGGGGTTGAGACCAAAGAGGTTGGGCCACTGGGGTGGTGGTCATCGAAGAGGTTGGGGTGGATTTTGGCTGCGGTTTTATGGTGGGTTCAGATCGGGGTGAGTTTGATTTGATTTTTAGTCTTGATTTGGTTTTGGGATTGTGTTTGGTTTTATAGTGCGAAGGAGGAAGGGGAAAGGAAAGTGAAGCTGTTGCCGTGGAAGAAGATGATGATGGGGAGGGAAGTGGTGTCTGTGTTCGTGGGAACGAAGAGGCGGAACCAAAGGTTGCGAGAAGGGTCGACCATGATGTCTGAAGATTTGACGCCTTTCATAGGGTTGGGATTCGGGCTTGCCTTGACGTTGAGGAGAGAGAGAGGATATGGCGGTTGATGGTGTCGTCAGATTCGCAGAAAGCATCGGTGACAGCGGAGAAGGCAGAGACGGAGATCCAGGTCTTCCATGGGAGGACCAAGGAATGAGAATCTGATGGTTTATTGTCGTGTGTGTGGGTGCGTGCTACAAAGTTGAAGAAGTGATGGACTTTTTTTATTTTTTTTTATTTTGGTAGTTGGGGTGTTGAGGTTGTGGTTGGCGGTGGTGGCTATGGCTGTGGCTGTGGGCGATGGTGGCAGTGGGTGTTGTCAGTGGCAGTGGGTTTGTTGGTAGTGAAAGAGATGAGAATGAGAATAAAAAAAAAAAAAATTTAATGAAGTGGTAAAAAATATAAAATCTTTAATGTTGGGTGTATTATAAAGTGAGTTGTTAAAATTGATAAAGTAGGTTTTTGAGATGCTAAATGCTAAATTTTTTGAAATCTTTGATGAGAATGTTCTTAAGCTGGAAATAATTTTTAGGGTAAAACTAAAATTTGTAACCTTAATTCACTGTTCATGTTTTACAAATGTTAAAACTATAGTTCCTACGACAATGCTAAACTATATATCATGCATCAATCTTAAATAATGCACAACCACAAAGAACCTATTTGTGACTAAATGTGCTCATGACAAGAGTTGCTCAAGTATTCAAGTGTAACTTCGTTTTTAATGGTCAATATGGTTGCTTCAACAACTGAATTTTTAAAGCCTATCTGGTGTTGTTTTGGCTTTCAATGATGTGTTGTAATGAGTAAAATTTTATTAGTGGTAGCCTAAAGCAATTAGGTTGACAATTCGTGTTTGTTGTTCATTTTCATGTCGTGTCAATGTAGTTTAATTCAACAATATAGGTTAACTTTAACTCAAATAATTTAATAATCGTGTCAAAATGTTTCAACTCTAACACATACATGTTTATTAATCAGGTTGACACAACATAACCTATTTCAATCCATTTAAAAAATATCATTTAAAACGATAAACATGTTTTGATATTTTTTTAACACATAAGTTATAATAATTATAAACAAATAAATTATATGAAAACTTTATTGCATAATAACATCAATCAAATTACTAATAGCATACAATTTAAAAGTTTTTATTTTAACCCAATGAAGTTCTACCTAAATTTAGAAATACACAATTTGACACCGGAATAAAGTGGCAGCAAATAAGGCCATTCTTTTGAATGAATTTCCCCACAATTTTAGAAGATAATTTGAAGACTAATAGGTTATTTTGTCCAAAACGTCAAATAACATTTAATTGGGGTTTTCTTAGGGAGTATTTAGCTTTTATGTTTTAGTTCTTCTAGGCAGACAAGTCATTTATTTTTTTTATAATTCCTATGAGTCAAGATCTTGAAAATGTAATATTTTTAATTGAAAATTTTGTTCTCCCATGCTTAGAGGACTGTTCTAAGCATTATATAAGCCATTTGGCTTAATTGAATAAAATCAGATTATAGAGTGTTTTCAAAACTAGCCTTTGTGCTTTTTAGAAGATGGATTCTTCTAAATTAACTCTTATCCCTTGGGTGGATTCCTTTGGGTGTCGAGTTTCGGTTTTTGTATCCCTTTGGGTGGTGATATTATGTATCTCATTAAGTGGTGAGCCAATTCAGTTCTGTATCCTTAGTTAAATTCCTTCGTGTGGTGATGATATCTATATCCCTTTGGGTCTGCTTTGGTGGCGAGCTTATCTATCATTTTAGTTTTTGAGTGTTTTTCTTATTTCATATAACTAGAAAATATAAAAATATATACATCCATCCTACCCTTATTTATCATTGGATAACTTTGGGTTGCCTCATACGATTTCGATATCAATTGGTATTAGCAAGTTCTTTCCGGTTGGGTTTATTGAAGTTCTTGTTCTATTCCATAATTGGTTGTTCATCTTCATCGTGAATTCTGTAATTGTTCGTGAGGTTTCTATTTTCATGCCGTATACATTTGGAAAGATCTATCTTTCTAGTTTCTAACAAAAAAATCGGATTGTGATTTTGAGTTTTCTAGAGTGAGATATTCACAATTTACTGAGCAAACGTCAATCTGTCAGAAAGTGATGAATTTGCTTATTCTTGTTTAAGATAGCTCCAAGAAGTGTACAAATTGAGCTTGTTGATATGAGACAACTTTGTGAAGCTCTTCATCAAATGATGAATAAACTTGATCGTTGAATTCCAGCCTCTCCAATTCAGATTTGTAGGAGAAAGCTTGTGATTCCTTGCAAAGAAGTTGATCCTTCAAATTCTATTGAAGAATCTATTGTTGAAAGTTCATGGCCTTTGGATTCTTTTATTACAAAAGTTTGGTGATGGTTGAGGTTGCTTTAGAGAAGAAACTACAATGGATTGGTCTTCTTCACCAATCTATGATGAGTACCAAGAGGAAGTTCAAGAGACAACTTATGATGAAGAACCAAAAGATGATTTGAATGAAGAATATCAAGATGGTGATTGTGGTGTTGAGAGTTTTGATATCCAACCAACGATGACTGCCCAAGAAGATGAGAAGGCTTATGGTTGTTGTGGGAAAGGACGAGGAACCAACAACTTATGTTCCAAATGATGATCAAAGCTTGATTGAAAGATTCAATGGCTTATCTCTTGATGATGATGATGATACTTTTTTTGTTCCAATACAAAAGATTGTTGATTTTAATGAAGATAATTGTTCAAAGGTAAGATTCATTGCTTTAGCCATAGAACATATGGGTATCAAGATATTATCTCTTGAAAAGAAAAATCAATATGTTAATTTTCTTGGAGTAGACAAATATTTATTTCCTGATTATAAATTTGATATTGATCTTGTTCCATCAATTGAGAATAAGGCTCCATGTTCTGAAGTAATTCAAGTGGGTTCAATACTTACAAAGATAAGACCTCAACAATTGTGTAAAGATAGAAATCAAGTATCAATGGATCACTATGTTGATTTGTTCTTCACCTTGGTTACATGTGATGTATGGAAAAACAAATCACAAATCAATTTTTTTTTCCAACTAGGTTTATTGTTAATGAGAAAATATTGGTAAGCAGCATATCGATTCCACAAATATTGTCGAAAATAAAGGGATGGAAAAAGGAATGATTGGGCATCCAATTGATTGAGGCAAGGATCCAAACTTAAACTCTAGGACAAGTTTTCTCAAGAAGGGGAGTGACAGCAAATAAGGCATTATTTTGAATGAATTTCCCACAATTTTAGAAGATAATTTGAAGATTAATAGGTAATTTTGTCCAAGAAATCAAATAACATATAACTGGGGTTTTCTTAGGGAATATTTAGCTTTTATGTTTTAGTTTTCTTAGGCAGACAAGTCATTCATTTTGTTTAGAGTTTCTATGAGTCAAGGTCTTGAAACTATAATGTTTTTAATCACTAATTTCTTCCATGCTTAAAGGGTTGTTCTAAGCATTATATAACCATTTGGCTGAATTGAATAAAATCATATTATAGAGTGTTTTTAGAACTAGCCTTTGTGTTTTTTAGAAGATGGATTTTTTTTCTAAATTAACTCTTATCCCCTCCTATCAAAAAAAAAAAAAAAACTCTTATCCCTTGGGTGAATTGCTTTGTGTGGTGACTTTCGGTTTCTGAATCTCTTTGGGTGGTGATATTCTGTATCCTATCGAGTGGTGAGCCAATCCAGTTTTGTATTCTTAGTTAAATTCATTTGGATAGTGACATCTCTATATCCCTTTGGGTTTGCTTTGATGGTGAGCTTATCTATCATTTTAGTTTTTGAGTATTTTTCTTATTCTATATAACCAGAAAATATAAAAATATATACATCCATCATGCCTTTATTTTTCATATCGGATATGTTTGGGTTGCCCCATATGATTCCAGTATCACAATTTAATACAAATAAAATAAAGTGAGAGCGCTTTTCTATTTTAACCATACAAGTTAGAAACTTTAAAATTTCAATGAAATAATTTTTAATATAACTATTGAAATTATTTTAATACTCTATTCTTTTAATGAAGTGGGTCATTTTCAACGGTCTGAACAGAATTCGTAATTTGTTGACAAATTGGCCTTTAAAAGGTAAATCATAAATATCTTACTTGAGACAACTTGAAATCACATTCCCTTTTTTTCTTGTTTGAACTTGTGATGATAGACATCTAGGCTTCTAGCAGTATCTAGCTTGCCAAGTGAAACCTCAAGAGTTGGTATAGAATTGGGATGAAAGATTAATGAATATATTCCTAGAATTTGAGAAGTCATCAGGAGAACCCTGTTTTTGATTTCGTTTGTTTGTTTTTATTGTTTTTTAAGAAGAGTCGTAAGTAGAACTTGAGTATATCAATTATCAATACAAAAACTAGTTTCAATGCCAATCAAATTAGACCTATTGGAAGGTTAAGTTCAAAAGATTCAACTAAGAGAATAGCAGGCGTCTTGTGAATGCCACTTAAAATGATCAAACCACTTGATCGATTGAATGGAGGAATTACTCAAATTTAAAGCAAGACATATTTTTCAAACAATTTTTTAAATTAAAATTTTTTACACCACTTTCATAAGAAATATAAAAAAACCAAAAAAAATTATTTATCATTTTTTTCTCATAAAAAGTTTCTAAAAATATTTTCTAAATCAATGTGCAGAGGGGGGCATCTTTTAATTTTTCAATTGATATTTTATCAACAAATACATACACATTAGTAATCAATGCCTACAATAAATGCTGCTGAAGTTATTAGACAAATATACAAAAGTTATTAGACAATCAATACACAATATCCAACTTCCAAGCTAAAGATAACTAGCTTGTAACAATTACTAACAAGAGTTCACAAATAACGTTTAGGAGATGGTAATTCTGATTAAAAGAGACGGACACATCATAGCATAGGCCAAATACAAGAAGCCGGGCATGGCCTTATGGGTCCTTTAGATTTCTAGACAACGATACAGTAAACAAACACGTTCACACACACACACCGACGACACACGGCACCTTTAAGCAAGATTACCGTCAAGTAGTAGGCCATTCTTCACCAGCTCAGATCTCAGCTCCACCATTTGATTTTCTGGAAAAATTATTGTCACTATCCTTCCACGGTCATTTTTGTTCTTGCAAGAATCTTTTGGCTCTGGAAGCACAAAAACTACTCCTTCATCTCCAACGCCTTGGATAGATTGGTACACAAAATCTGGTTTATGTCCATTCAACTCTAACCCATAAAAATTAGCCTCTTCCGAATCCACAAAAGTCAATTTGGCTCCATAAACTATAAAATCAGATACCCCATGATCCCTCTCCACTAATTCTTCAATCTGGCTTCTTTCATCCACAGCTTGATTAATTAGCAATGTTGCCAATTTTTTTGGACCCGTCTCCTTTGTTATAGAAAAACCTGCCTCAACTGTACTTATAATTTGAGTGTTTCTTAAATTCCCACTGGTGGGTTTCCTCGGATCACTTTTGCATATTGTCACTATTTTAGGTGGAGCCCGTTCTCTAACTTTGACAACACATTTCCATATGATGGCACAAAGAGATTCAAAGATTGGGATTTGGTCAAATTGGTTCTCACCTGAAATTTCTGCCCGTATAGTAGCTAACTGGCTGGCACTTATAGGGAACCAAAATGTATCCATTTTGTAGCTATTGGAAGTTATCCAATGGTCTCCAACTGGGTCCACCTGTTTCACAAAAAGTGGGTCCTTATCCTTCGAAAGTGGTAGGTTTTTGGATCTCGATCTCTCACTCTCACTCTCGCTCTCGGTCTGTGTGCCTGGTTTGGGAAAGTTGGGTGTCTTGTTGGGCCAAATACCAGACACGATTTGGCCCCATCTGTTTATGAACTCTGAAGCTGAGAATGCATCTCCAAGGATATGGGCCCAGCTTAGGCCCAGTGACATCCCTCCACATTTGAAACGGGTTACCTGCACAAATTATAGGGAAACGTATTCTCTTTTTGTTTTGATAGCAGGGAAACGTATTCATGATATGCAGAGTAGACATACTTTTTATAAATATATATATATTAGAAAATTTCAACTTATGATGTATCATCAGATCAAGACACCAATCAGTTTTTTAGTGTAGGCCGGGATTGAGCCCCAGATTAGGGGTGTCAATTCGGGTAAACGTGTTGGGTTCGTATTGTGTCAAGGTAGGGATATTCGACTAAATGGTTCAACCCTAATCCGACTCATTAATAATCGTGTCATGATCCTTCAACCCTAACCCGACCTGTTAATAAGGCGGGTTGACCTGACCCAACCCATTTGACACGCTTAATAAACGAGTCGTATTAGGTTGACACGAATGTAATACAACCTATTTCAACCCGCATAATATTAAATATAACATCCATCTAGAATTAGTTTTTTACATCCCAAAAGGCAGTGCATATACTTTAAGTCTTCAACCCACGTTCAAAATAATATAGTTCAACAAAAATATAACATTCATCTAGAAATATGTTCTTTACACTTCAAAAGAAGTGCATACACTTCAACACAAATTCAAAATAACAAAGTTTAACAAAAATAAAATAACATAGTTCAACAAAAATATAATATCCTTGGAACTCACCAAATGCTAAGTATCAATATTGAAAGAATTTGAGCAAACAATAGACTAATCCTGATTATGACCACAATTATCATCCATAAATTCTTTGTTGATGTCTAAGTTCATAACATCTTCCATAAGCTCATCCAATTTCATTTGTGCAAGTTCTATGCAAAAAAAAAAAAAAAAAAAAAAAAGTAGTTCTAGAATTTGTAAAGTTTCAATTTCCAATTATATCCCCTGTAAATTTTTGTAATTACTCACTTTTCTTTTTAAATTTAAATTATATGTTGGATATAAAAGGTATTTGAAAAATCTAAAATAAAATAAATATTTATTTGTTATACAAGTTAAACGGGTTGTGTTAAGTGGGTCATTTCGGGTTGACACAAATAAATTGGCGTGTCAAACGTGTCTATTACGGGTTATGCGGGTTGACCCACTTATGACACATTTCTTATTGTGTCACTTTCGGGTCGACCCATTTATAACCCAAATCCATTAAAGCCCAACCCTAACCCGAAAAAACCCGCGTCGGGTTCGTGTCATGTTCGCGGGTTGGGTTGAATATTGACACCCCTATCCCAGATCTCTTATACAACTACCAAAGACTTTAAGTATATTTTAAGTGTATCATAACTATTAGCTTATCACTAAGTACGACATACATATTTTAGCTTTATACTTAAATCTTTTTGTTGAAAGTATTTTAACATATACTTGTATCTTGAAAAAATTTGAAAAAGTGAAAAAATGCAGGAAAAAAAAAAGGTTTTAAAAAACTGTATATAAAAACTAAAATCTGAAACTGATGCCATAAAACCTAGTATATCTAAAAATTTTATAATATAAGTTTGATCTTATTTCGGTAGAGGAAGAATATTTTTTTTTATCCCACTTTAGAAGTAGAAGAGTGTATCTTTTAAGAAAGAGATAAAACGTAAAGAATAATAGAAAAAGAAAATGGAAAATGCATTTGTTATGTTATGTTTCATTAGACTATCGGTAGACTCTCGAATCAATTAATAAAAGTTTATGAATGACGGTTTTTGTGTTCTTACACACTCAATCGACCGAGGGTCAAAGAAGATTATGCAAAATTGTGGTTTCTGAAGAACTTATTATCAATAATTGCACCACTTGTTATTTAAATATTTATGTACATTGGGAGATTGTTTCTAACTATTTCATAACAATTATTACACGTTATTTGTGAATTTTCATGTTCTCTATATATTGTATTACTGTACAAGTACAATCACTATATAGATAAGTTGATAGGCTATCAATTTTTTGGTCCTTAATTAATAGTCATGAACACAAATTCATAAATATTTGACAATTTCATGAAGTTCAAATGGCAAGTTCTGTTTTTAGTTTTTTATAAGTTGTAAAGATTTGTAGATAATTTATGAAATCTTGTAGTAGTGATTCCAAGTAAAGAAATTTTTTTCTTTAAAGAAAAGAAAAGAAAATAAAACAAACAAACAATTATTTGGAGGAAGCTCACAGCATAACACCTAAATGCCAAATGGTAAATAATAAAAATTTCATTTAAATATGGGTAAAGTAGCCATATGGCTATTTAATTTGGTGTTTTGGGGACATCATATTTTTTCCAACCTAAGCAATACCTTATTTTGCACTTTTACCCCTCTTGGAACTACTAGAATACATGATCGGTCCCCTAAACTAGAACTCATGTAATACTTTACCCTCTCTATTCACCTTTTCAGTTAATTCTAATGGAATGTAGAATTAAAAAACCAATTTACCATCTACTATCTGTTTTGGAGGAAGGAGTAAATTGGTTTGTTAATGTTAACCTCAAAAAAAAAAAATGGTAGAGGGTTAATTGTTACAATTACAAAGTTATAACTTTGGGGTCAATTATACATTTCAATAGTTCAAGAGACAATGTGTAAAATGGGGTATAATGTGAGGAGAAAAGGTGTAATCTTCCTAAATTTTTTGGACTAGATTTTAATTTAGAATGGTCAGTTTTCAATTATGCAGAAAATCTTTAGGTCCAAACCTTCAAATGTTATACTTATACGTACTACTAAAACAATAATTAAAATTCATGAGGACCATGACTCCAATAGTTGGTCTTGTAGTATTTCGTCTCTGTGTGACTATTCATAAAAGTTGCCATGTATATTACATGTGCCTTGGTAAAATTGATATTAAATATGGTATATTTGTGTTTGAAGAATTGAATAAATAGGTTGTTTTGGAGCGAGAGAAGAATCAATCAAAAAATGAAACAACATAAAATAATTGAGTAATTGAAACTTCTCGCTATTATTTCTTTTATGCAAATTTTCTATCTTGTGGCGGATCCACTTGATGACTGAGGGGCCTGAGCAGCCCACCCTCCCCCCCAAATTTTTGAAATTTTTTTTTTTTTTGGGGAAATATCCTAAGTAATTTTTTTTCTTTATTATTATTTTTTTATAGAGTCATAATTTTTCATTTATTTCAATTTGAGGTTTACACTTTTTCTCATTAATATTATATATTTAAAACTAAAATATAACCAGGAGTGTTATAAGGTTAGCTTCAAAAAATGAACAAATATTACACGTTTATTTTGTAGTAGAAAAAAAAATTTGTGTTTTTATTTATATATATTATTTTTATTTTGAGAATCTAATTTATAAGTGAATAAAACAATTTGAAAATTAACAGGAGAGTGGTTTTATTTTTTAAGTAATATTTTAATGGGAGTTAGAGTTGTATTTTTATCATATTATCTTTTAGTTTTGTCTCTACTTAAACATAGGGATGTAGGAGTATCTTTGAACTAAAAAATGAGGAATCTAAACAAGAGAAACCTCTTAAATAATAGTCTTTGAACTAAAAAAATGAGGAATCCAAACATGTGAAGTCCCTTAAATAATAGTATAGATTATAGATTATTATCTTTTTTTTTTTTAATATAAGAACTTGTTATTTATTTGAATTTAAATACTTTAACTATATACGATTAATTTTTAAAATTATTTGATAGGATATATAGTTAGTTCTTTAAAAAAAAAATATTAGTCTCATCACACGTGCTTCGCGAGTGGGATGAGGCTTCTTTATTATTATTTTTTTATAGTGTCATAATTTTTCATTTATTCCAATTTGAGGTTTATACTTTTTCTCATTAATATTATGTATTTAAAACTAAAATACAACTAGGAGTGTTATAAGGTTAGCTTTAAAAAATGAACAAATATTACACGTTTATTTTGTAGTAGAAAAAAAACTTGTGTTTTTATTTTATATATATTATTTTTATTTTGAGAATCTAATTTATAAGTAAAGAAAACAATTTGAAAATTAACAGGAAAGTTGTTCTATTTTTTAGGCAATATTTTAGTGGGAATTAGAGTTGCATTTTTATCAGATTATCCTTTAGTTTTGTCTCTACTTAAACATAGGGATATAGGGGCATTTTTGAACTAAAAAAATGAGGAATCCAAACAAGGGAAACCCCTTAAATAATAGTTTTTGAACTAAAAAATGAGGAATCCAAACATGTGAAGTCCCTTAAATAATAGTATAGATTATAGATAACTACTCATTCTTATCCTAATTCATACAATTATCACAATAATGACCAGGAAAATTTTTAAGAAAAAAATAATTAAAACTCTTTGTAGTCTACTTTTTTCAAAAGTTCAAAATTTAAAAACAACACAATTTCATGGAGAACTACACCTTTAAAATAGTTATTACCACAATTTTTTGGATCATTTTTGTCAATAGAAAATCCTACACTCAGCAGTCTTATATCTCTCTCCCTTTATTTTGCTTTATTTTAAATCCCATTTGATTTCACACTCAAATATAAGTTCTCCAAATCTAGGTGAGTTTTTTTTTTTTTTTCTTTTTTCTCTGTTTAGTTTTAAGTGTATTTAAGATTTTTAATTGATTAGGAAAGCAAGGATTTGTTGATAATGGGTTCTGATTATTTTTCTTTATTTGTTTATACATTTTTTTTAATATTACAAGTATCATCTTTGGGAACAAAGGTAGCATAGATTTTGTGATAGGAGGCAAGCACAATGTACTTTTTTTAAAAATAGTTTGGAATTTCTGGTTTAATTGGATTTTATGTTGAATCTTAGATTTGTTAATTTAAAAACTGTTTCTTTTGGCTTAGTTAGGACTTTCAGGGTGCTCTTTTTTTCTATTTTTCACCTAGCTAATTTTTATTTATATATTTAATAAAATTTCAATTTTTGAATTTTAAGATTTTTTTTTTCCTTTCATGTCAAATAGAATTTTGTCAAATTGATTTAACATCTTTTTTCTACTATTATTCGAATGTATGTAGGGGAAGCAACTGTGATGATAGGTGAGTTTTTCATTCTCTCTCTTTACAGATTAAAAATTTAATTGATTAGGAAAAAGAAATTTGGTTGATAACATGTTCTGATTAAAAAAAATAAAAAATAAAAAAAGTCTTCTTGATACCATAATTTTCAGCTTTGGGGCAAAGGTAGCATGGATGAAGTTCATGGTGAAAGGCTGGCACAACTTAAATTTTCAAGACCTTATAGATGG
Source organism: Quercus lobata (assembly GCF_001633185.2). Taxonomy (NCBI): domain Eukaryota; kingdom Viridiplantae; phylum Streptophyta; class Magnoliopsida; order Fagales; family Fagaceae; genus Quercus; species Quercus lobata. The sequence goes on along the minus strand of NC_044909.1, from coordinate 26,178,169 downwards.
ATTGAAGGCATGCGCAATCTCAAAAGTATTATATCACTGTTTCTTTTATATAGAATGTTTAGAGTAAAAACCTTTGAAAAAATTAGATACCTTTTATATATGTTAGTTAGCAACTGTGAGTTCTGACATTATTACCTTGCTGTTGCTGTTGATGTTGTATTAGTTATTGTATTAAGTTATGAGAGTATTCAGATTTTCAATTAAAAATAAAATGTGTGAGAGTTTTGTATTAGTTATGAGAGTTTTGTCCTTCTTTATTTCCTTGAATGATTAACCTGCTTTAAATTATGAAAATTATGAAAATTTCCTTGAATGATATCACTTCTCTTAAATATTCCTCAAAAATAATTCTCTTTTAAGTATAAACCAAAGAAAATAGCATAAATTAATGAGGATAAACAAATAGATGAAAAAGGCGGATGAAAGCTCTACTTTTGCATGTAATCAAATTATTTGCACTTTGTTTCTAAAAAAAAAAAAACAAATATTTGTCCTTCTTTAGATTTTAAGCTACAACTTGGAAGGGTAGGTTATAGACTAGAATTATCTTATTAATATACATGAAAAGTTTTGTACTATATAAAAAAAAAAAAAAAAGAGTCTCTAAGCACGTGCAACACTCGTGCGAAGACTAGTAAAAATATACTTATATAGACTGATATTTGATTTTTTAAGATTGTAATAAGTTCAAAAGATATCAAATTGTTATTTTCAATTTACTAATAACATATAATTTATCAAATTATTATTTGCAATTTTCTAATAGTATAAATGTCAATTTCATAGTAAAAATTATATATTTAATTATTTATAAGTTCATAAATGAAAACCATTCTATTTAATAATAGAGAATAATATAATTTTTGTTATGATTTTTTGTGTGGGCTAACTCTATGACAAATTTTCATGTATTGTGGTTTTATTTGTATTGTAATTCTGGGTAACAAAAGCTACAATTGAAGTTGGAAATGGAGTGTTGATCATAATGTTTCAATTGAGAAAAGTCCAAACTCAGTCAAATGAAAGGCAAGAAGTGACAAGAACTCGACGAGCGAGATTCAAACAAAATCTCTCGTTCGACTTTCAGTAGACATTCGATCAATTAGGACTAGGGATTTTTTTTTTTTTTTCAAAGTCAGTTTCGTACCAAACTATAGCCCAAACCTTATTTGTATTAAAACCTTCATTAACCCTAATATCTAGAGAAGGAAAACAACAATTGGAATCAAACGAAAAACTTTGTTTATCCAATTGTGCCTTCCAACCCTCTCCTTATAGACAAAACCATTGAAAGAAGATTCAAACCACCAAAAACACAAAAATCATCATTCGTGTTGTTGGAGTGTGATACTAAAACCACAGACTGTTACAAATACTCAAGTGGCCTTGAAAGTAACCGAGAGATAGCTTTGTCGGTTGACGTCTCGACTTGCAGTAGCAAATCATTGTGAAGACAAAGCTTGAGGAAGCATTTGTAGCAAGAAACTGGGAGTTTAGTTACAAGTCAAGTTACATGTCGTGAAGGCCTTGACAGTCTTGATTGTATCGCAAGTCGCAACCTATTCATAGTAAATTTAACTAGTTTCGGTTAAGCCTCGGGGTACTTTTCCTGTTGTTTTTTCACTTTGTGAACAATTCATCGTCCCTTGTGTGGGTGTTCTTGTTGTAATTTACTTCACTGTTTATTCCTATTACTAAATACAGTTAATTAAATACTTGGGCTTGATTTGCAAATTGGTAGCAAGTCGTACGAGGGATCAAAACGTAACTAACAATTTTGACTATAATTTAATTATTGATTATTTATATAGAGTTGTAAAGGGACTAAAAATTGTAGTCATAGTACTATATAAGATAAAAGAATAAGTTAATCAATTTACTTGTGAAAAAACTTGAGCTTGTTCTATAAGAGAATGAATCAATCTTGTACATATAATCTAGTTTGTTGATCAATTCAAGTTTGACTTATGTTAGAAATAAAATTAAATGAATATCATTCTTGATAGGGCAAGATTTAGTACAATATTTAGGTACTGTTCTTTAGATTCACTTTTTAAGATACTGCACTTAAGTTTTGTCATTCTTGATATAGGAGAGATATAAGAGATGAGAGAAAGGTATCAAGGAACAAAAAATATCTTATACAACAAATATATGCAATATCATTCTCTCATGCATATATGATCCATGTGTATATTTTATGGACAAATTCCGTATTTTGAGAGAGAGAGAGAGAGAGAGAGAGAGAGAGAGAGAGAGAGAGAGAGAGATTTCAAAGGTCAAATCGGTTTGGAAAATGAAAAATAAGTTTCAAAGGTCAAATCTGTTTGGAAAATGAAAAATAAGTTGTTGTAAGATTGATCATGAATAGCTTTTATTTTGATTAATAATTTTTGGCAAAAATTTCTTTTCACACATATTAATTTACATACATTTACACACGCACAATTATATATATAAGGAAAAAAAAAAAAAAAAAAAATCTAGAATCGTGACTTGAATTTTCCATGTTCAAGTCACAATTTTTTTTTTTTTTTTTTTTTTTTTTTTTTTTTTTTTTTTTTTTTCTTTTCTTGTGTATAAAGGTATGTGCATTAATGTGTGTGTAATAAATTATTCTCGGGAAAAATTTTATACTAGCACTAGTTAAGTCCAAGTAAATTTTTTATTGATTTATAATGGAATATTTATCATGATATTTAAGTTAACAGTTTTTTTTTTTGGTTAAGTAGGATGGATTAGATTTAAGTTATACTTGCTAACTCTCTTTAGTATCACACTAAAGTATTTTTGATAAATCTATTGTTGAATTATATTATTTACTCATATCTTTTATACCTACAAAATATCAAAATGTAAGAGATTGTATATGTAATTTCAATCTATGATATCCACTCTAGAATGATTGCTTTTACAATTAACCTAAAACATGAATTAAATTTTAGTGTAGGCGAAAGTTTGAATATCAAGTTTCTTATTCTACAACAAAAAATTATAGTAATTGAGCTAACTTTAGGCATTCTAAAAAAAGAAAAAGAAAATTATGAAGGGAAAAAAACAGACATGGGTGTATTTATTTATGGATGACGATGGTATTCGATTAATATAATGTTTGGCATGAGAGTTACTAACTTAAAACTTTTTTAAGTATGTATATATACATAAGATAGATACCTGTATGAGAACTAGGGGAGAGAATGATAGTTCAGGCCCAATGACTTGTTGGGAAACGAGAAGGTTTTGAAGAGACGAATCCTTCATCTCTAGAAATTCATCAATGGTTTTGTCACACTGAGCTTCGATGAATCTAGAGCCACAGTCATTGCACTTGATGTATGGACGCCCAGACTCCAATCTCCGGAGGCGGCCACTGGTGTAGTAGTACTCATTCAGCCAGTCGAACATGGTTTCCTTCATGCGCAAAATGGTTAAACCTTGAGCTGCATTGCTATTAAAGAAGTAAACCACTTTAAGATAGTGGAGCTTCATGGCCAAGTCCATGTTACTCAGGTCATGAACCGTGTCTGACCCGGTAGATCGACCCGGCCCAATTGAGGAAAGCTTAATGCCATAGACCAAGTTTTCTTCTTTGGGAAGGACCATAGTTTTGAGTCAGAGTGAGATAGAGAGGTGTAAGAAGGTGTCTTTAGTTCATTCTAGCTAGTGTGGCATATTAATAATACAGGAAGAGGTCTGTTTTATGACGGTGGGTGTTTTAATGGGCCTTCAATGCGTGTGGGAATTTTAGTTGGGAGTACAATAAATTTTAGTTAGGAGTACAGTAATAGTCTGCATTAAAGCCCCGGCCCACCGCCTCAAGCTTCTGGTCCATTTTGACCGCTAGGGAATTTTCAGCCGTAAACATCCAAATCCCGCTGAGAATATTGTTACTTGAAAAATGCTAAAACTACTACTATTTTTACAAAATAAATCTAACAAATTGATGTGACAATAAAATACTTGGTGAACTTCAATTATTTTTTAAATAAATGAATATTTGAACTACTTCTTTGTGATTCCTAATACATGAGCTTGTAAGCTCAATGTAATAAACTTTGTAGTACTCTAGCACTACTCTTGTTCATTTGCCAAACCTAACAAGTCATAACCTGGTACATTATCCGACAAGGTCCTAACTTGTTAGGTTTGGCACGGTTTTTTTTTTTTTTAGCCTTTACTCACCACCGCATTCACCTGCAGCACCTTTACCCCTTTTGCAAACCAATTGGAACTTAAATATGGTTGCTTTTCCCCTTGTATTTTTCATTTATGTTTTATTTTTTGGGAAGGGTTAATAAATGCCCTAATGCTATTTGGTTTATGAATTATTTTTGAAAACTTTTTATGTGAATAAAACAACTAAATTTTTTGATAGCATATACTTGCAAGTTAGATTTGAGCTTATATAGGAGAGTGAATAAGTTATCTAACAGTACATCTTGATGAGAAAGCTCATGAGTGACAAAATGCAAGCTTTGACATCATAATGTCTAGAAAAGAAGAAAGTGATTGCAAGAATGTAAAGTTGATACAAGATGTACGTGGGAAACCCTAGAAAAAGGATGAAAAACCACGGTTTGAGCAAGAAAGAATCATTCTTGCTCTGTTCAGCTTTGTATTGTATGGAAAAAGAGGTAACCCTTGTACAATAAGGATGTTCTTCCTTAAAAGAGAGACCTTGTTTTCTACCCCACTTTTTTATCAACTTTCTACTCTCTTCTCAAAAGATCTACTTGGGTTTTTACCCTAAAAGTCCAGCTGCATGGTCCTCTTATAATTTGAGGAATATGGCTGAGTACAAAGAATTTCATATCGATATAGGGAAACACCCCGATGCCCTAGTATTTACATTATTAATTAAAACCAGTTTTTATTATTATTCTTGTTAACAATCTTCAAGCAAAAGTATTTTTCTTCTTCACTCAAATTATTATTTAATTATATTGTCTTTGAATTTACCCTGCTCCTTGTGGTTCGATCTCGGTACTCCGAGAAATATATTGCTACGATCTCCTACACTTGGGAGTGAGCAAGTACTTTCCTAGTTATATTAGGACTTTGTTTTATTTTTAATATTTTTCCTTAATTAGTCAGATTTGGATATTATTATTCAAAATATTTTTAGGAGATTTTGTAGGCTTGGGAAATGGGTAATTAACGTGTAAAAGGGGTAGGAGAAATCAGAATTGGACAGACACGCCTCTCTCTCCCTTCTTCTGATTTTCTCCTTTGAGTTTTCATCATGGCCCTGTGTGGCTAAAGCTTTTATACTTGGTCGAAGAAAACTGAAGCCTCGAAATCAATAAAACTGTGAGATCTAATTTGTGTTTATTGTTCAATTTATACTTTGAATATCAGATGTTCTTCTGTGCCTATTTTCATGATTGTCTCATTTAATTACTAGGAGGCCTACTAGTTTATTATTCATTGCAATCTACTGCTAGGTTAGATATCAAATCCGTAATTGTTTGATCTCTCTAACTTTTGAAGTATCCAAGATTTAATGATTTGCTATGTCAGAAATTATTAGATCTTAGGAAGAATGCTTTACGAAATTAAATACAACCGCTTTTGCTTGTGTTGTTTAGTTTTATTGATCTCTCTAATTCTTAAGGCTGCTACTAGATTAAACCTTTAGCGCTTGTCTTGGGTTGTTTAGTAGTTAGGGTTTATTAGATTACTTGTTTTCTAATTAACTACGACTAAGGAGAGATAGGAAAATAGTTTCAACGGTGAATATTCAAAGTGTGAATTGATATATACTTGCATCGATGATCAGTTGTAAAATTCCGATGGTAGATGTTGACTTAGACCAAGGTTTGTTCTTTTGATTGATTTCGATACTTTAATTTGAATTGTTCCTCAGTTGTTTTTTTTTTCTTAAAATTGTTTTCATTATACTTAACCCCCCCTCCTTGTTCACGTAGCATAAAACTAGGCTAGATACTCTCTGTGGGAACGATGCTTACTCGCATTACTACATATATTTTGAGGAGTATAAATTTTATTTTTGGTTGCCTGTGACAGCACACCAATTATTCATGATTTGCCTTTACTCACCACCACATTCACTTGCAGCACCTTCACCCCTTTTGCAAATCAATTGGAACTTAAATATGGTTGCTTTTCCCCTTGTATTTTTCATTTATTTTTTATTTTTTGGGAAGGGTTAATAAATGCCCTAATGCTATTTGGTTTATGAATTATTTTTGAAAACTTTTTATGTGAATAAAACAAATAACTTTTTTGACAGCTTACACGTGTAAGTTAGATTTGAGCTTATATGGAAGAGTGAATAAGTTATCTAATAGTACATCTCGATGAGAAAGCTCATGAGTGACAAAATACAAGCTTTGACATCATAATTTCTAGAGAAGAAGAAAGTGATTGCAAGAATGTAAAGTTGACACAAGATGTATGTGGAAAACCCTAGGAAAGGGATGAAAAACCACTGTTTGAGCAAGAAAGAATCATTCTTGCTCTGTTAAGCTTTGTATTGTATGGAAAAAGAGGTAACCCTTGTATAATAAGGATGTCTTCCTTAAAAGAGAGACCTTGTTTTCTACCTCACTTTCTTATCAACTTTCTACTCTCTTCTCAAAAGATCTACTTGGGTTCTTACCCTAAAAGTCTAGTTGCATGGTCCTCTTATAATTTGAGGAATATGGTTGAGTATAAAGATAGGTGTCAAGTCATCATTTTTTTTTTTTTTGGACCTTACTGTAGCTGGGGTACTATTTGGTGACTGGAGGAGAGAGAGAGTACGCCAACATTAGCACTGTGGCATGCAGGTTGGTGACTTTGCCACTGCCTAGGGAACAAATTTTGGCCAATGAGAGGGACATTAGAAGTATTGTAGGTGATACATGTGTCCCTGAAGTGGTCCAACATGCACTCAGCCAATAAGGGGTGTTTCTATAGTTATTGACCTTAGAAGGTCACTATCTCTCTTTTGCGAGTGCTTGAGTACCATGTTAGATGCATATCTTACTTCCTTCCCAAGGCAGACACGTCCTTGGCACAAACTAAGGATAGAACCTTGCAGCCAATGCTTCCCTTTCCTTTGCTCATAACCACTCCACGTGTAAGGTCCAGATCCAACCACATTGGCACTCTACCATGCCTTGGCTGGTGTATTGTACATTAGCCTCTTGATTGTCAATGGTGTTTAATGGCTAAGGCCTTTGACAGTTACATCATTTCGGGCATTAACACTTAAGCAATTATACCTTGTGACGTTTGAACATGGACACATGGCCTACAGGGGTTTTTCTAGCCGTTTTGGTGTCTCTTTGTTTCTTGCGTTTTGGCAGACAAACATTACTTCTCATAAATGTCGTGTCTCTTCACTTAAATACAGTTAGTGATTTAAATAGGAAAGACCTCTTCTTCATTCTTCATTCCTTCTGTATCTTCATATTTTTCTTAGAGAAAACCTTAATCCGAACAAAATGTCAAACCTCTCTTCCGCTGGTTCTAACTCCCCAAAACACACCTCAAGTTCCTCTGAGGATACTCCGGGCTCCCTAAACAACAACATTCCTTCACCACCACCAAGTCTTGCACATCCTCCTCTCCTTTTCCCAATACTCCCTTTGCCTCCCCAAGTCTTCATTCTAGAAGAGGTTTATCCTTTTGACTAGAGCGAGAATGAAGGTGAAGACTCTGAAGAACTTCGGCTATAGGCTAAAGAATAAGCTGAAGAGGTAGAATATAATGCCTTCATGGAATCTCTCTTTAGGTGTAGGAGAAGATGCAGGCCTTCTCAGTCAGGCTCTGAGTCTAGTGCCTCAAACCCCTCTGACTCGGAGAAGTCAGATTTCTCTAATAGCTCTGATTTAGGGGATGATGAAGGAGGAGGAGGAAGACGATGACAAAGAGGATGAGGAGGAGATGGAGTATCTGGCTTCAGATTATCCTCAAGAGGACTCTGGGGATGACTCGGATGCTTATGCGCCTCGGTCTCCTTGATTTGCTCGCCATTAATCCTGCAACTTTCTTTTTATTTATTTATTTATTTTTATATATGTAAGCCATATTATTGGCCTAGGTTGTAGGATTTTTTATTTTTTTTAAACAGTTGTTATTTTGTTTTGTTTGTATTTGTGTTTTTGTATAGGGAATGGGTGATAGGCCATAAGGGCCAAATCATGTAAATCCCCCTTTCCAAATTTGTAATATTTTTAAACACAAATCAAATATATAAAAAAGGTAGTTTGTTTCTATTATATGCTACTGTTGGAAAAACATGGTTTGTATCTCATACAAAACATACGCAGCGGAAAATTAATGGATCTACTTCATTCGCAATTGATAACATGTACTATGTAAATTTCAGAATATAAGAACAAGAAAGTATACCTTGGTGCGGTGAAATTCAAAGCTAAAGATTAGAAGTACTTCGAAACACTTTTAATCTTCACTCCAATTCCACTTGTGCCTAAGAAGTGTGGTCTCTCAATCAGTTTATATGTATGTGTTCAAGGGAGAATAAGAGAGTGTCCTACACACATACAAACCATTTCATTCTCATACAAAATTCTGTATGTTTCTCTCCTTATAACTAATTATCTAATTGGGCTAGCCTTTTGGGCCATTTCAATTGGGTTTTAGTATGTGGCTTGGAGTAGAACCAAAAGGGAACAAATAAGACTCTAGCTCCAATGGGTTTTGGATTTTTCTGTCAACTCTTGACAAGTCCAAAGTTACCATTAATTATATTTAATACCACTATATAAATATAATTGCACTTTAGGCTTATTAATAAATTATATCTCAAGACTTTATTATACAGGCAACCTCTTCATTAAATATTCATAGTAATACAAAGTCATGAATGTAGACTGCCACTTTGAAGATTACTACATCTTAATCCTTGAGTATCCGGTTTAATCCTTTGAGTTATTCATCATATATTTATGAAATCCAATTTCATAAATATAAACTTTAGTAAATCCTTACTAAAGTAGTTAGGCCTAACATTATGAATAACCAAACCCATTAAACTTATCTCAATGGAATATTTTATATCTTCGTTAAGGAATTATGAATTCCATCTTGAGAATATATGTTTCATCAACACTAAATATGGCTGCCCAACACACTAAGGTTTTGATTGTGATTTTAGATCTCACTCTTGATATATCAAAGCAACATACACTTCATGATCAAGTCCATTATTCTCTTAGGATTAAGAGTTCATGTAAATAGAAGTTGTGAAATTTATTATTCATTTGACAGTCGTTAGAAGAATAATAAATCTCATAGCGGTCTAGTTCAATATATCTTATCTTTTAAAACATATCAACATATCAACTAGAAGTCTTCACTTCCATAATCAAGACAAATCATCTTAGTTGATATGTTATAGTATTCGTAGATGAAATGCCCAATTTTATCATCGACTACGAATTAAAATTCTGAGTTTACAAAGAACTTGTGATTTATATCTTCTGTGACTAAGTCACATAAATCACATACTATGCATTTCATAGGCTATATGATAATGTCCAAATATTCATGTTACCATTATTTTAGATAATAATAAAACAATTTTATTAATCACAATATTAAGTCATACATAATCCTAACAGCTACAACTATATGTATACATTTATGTTATGCCTTATGAATTTTTTTTATTATATAAAATATCCCTGCACAAAGGCATAAAATGTAAACATGTCAGTTAACAAAATGAAACAAAGTGAAACTGAACTTGTTGGTGAGGAGTCACGCATTTCCACTTTGTCTGTGAAGGCGGTTTCCTTGATTTTCTCACCATCAACTGCTCTCTTGTTAGAGATTCAGTTTTTTCCCTTTGTTGACATGTGTCAATTTTGAAAAGACATCTCATTTTTTGAATGATCTCTTTTTAGAGGGAAAAGAATAACTTCCCAAAGTATAAAAGGAACTTCCCAAAGTATAAAAGGAAAAAGAAATATTTTCTTCCCTTATTTCTCTTATTCTTTCCTTATTTTCATCTTCTTCTTCAACCCAAAACCTAGAATCCTTCCCAAACACAAAACCATGAGTGTCAAACGTGGTCTGAGTCCAACTCTGCAAAATTTTCAGAACCTTCACCCTCAAAAATTACTAGGTCGCTGCTAGGGGGAGATGAAAATTCTTCCACAAAGGAACAATGGATTATTCCTCCCTTCTTTAAAGATTATCTGTTTGACAAAAGTCTTGATAGGGACTTGATTCCTTGTTTTGAAGATCCTCCCTACACATCATGTGGAGAGTCTAATGATCTCTTGACAATGGATTTGGATTTGAAACATATTCCACTACTTACACCTTTTTCATAGGGTGTTAGGAAATCTCTCCCTCTTTAGAGGATGTCTATGAGATATTGAGACTCCCCTTGTTTGGAGTTGGTGAAGCGGTCAACATTTCTTTGTCTCTTGATGAAGCTAAGGTCGTGAAATTCCTTGAAGATGCAGTGAAGAAGACCTTGAAGAAGCCAGTTCTGAAGGTGGCAAGAAAAGGGAAAGCCTTTAGTAAGGAAGTAACAAAAGACACCGGTGTTGGCGAGGACAAAGGCTCTAGAGCCAACTTTTGCGGGTGGATCAGGTACTTTTGGAGGGAGTATACTGATGGCATGGATGAGGAAGCCAATGCAGATTCTTTAAAGGAGGGCACTGACTTTGTTGTAGAAGAAGGTAACTCACGCCCTTATGAACTTGAAGCTTTTATTGCTTTCCTATTATCTCGCCATTTGTTTGAGGGGTATTCTCATGAGAAGATTTTAAGTAAGCATTTCCCTCTGGCTGTTAAATTGGCCAAAGGACATTCCTTTCCCTTTGCTCCCTACTTTTTAGGAACTTTGTATTCTCATCTAGATCATTTTACTCTTGACTTGCAATGCTTATAGGGTAGATTTCAAGTAGAAACCATTGTACTTGTTGCCTTTTTACAAATATGGTTGTGGGAACACTTTAGGAATTATGTCTTTACCCTTGGAGTTTTAAGCTCTTATAAAACCAGTTTGCCATCACCCCAAGGGTTGCCATGTTCTTGGCTTTGGAATAAGGTGGTGGCGTTTTCAGACAGTTTCTTTAGCAACGTGTTGGATGACCTTACTAATTGGACAACCAGACCCTACTCTGCCTTGGAGGGTGGGCTTCCTCTACTGTTCACTTCTCTTTAGAGTGTCCTTGTTTCTCGTTATAGGGATACTCCTTGGTCTGAAGAAGAGCTTTCTTTTGTTGCCTGTGCCTTTCCTTCTCACCTCCAGGCACGTTTTCAAGAGGAATATGAAACCCAAGCTTATAATTCCCATAGGTTTGACAGCCAATTTGGTTTTGACCAAGGTGTGCTGGGGCACTTCTCTACTTTAGCCTTGCCTGCTGTAGTGTCCTCCTTAGGCTTTAAAAGGGAAAATCTCATCAAGATACTGGTATCAAGTCTCGAAATCCCTTTTACTTCCCCCACCAGAGCTGGACTACCTTCACCCAGGTTCAAGTCATGGTGGTTTGATATTAGGGAACATGTTAGGAATTTTGAAGAGAGTGGTTCCCAATGGGTGGATGTCCCACCTATTTTTCAAGGTGATTTGACTTTGAAGCTCCCTACCAAACCCAGACTTTTAGGCACCAAGAGGAAGAAGAGTGCAAAAGTTTCTTTTGTAAAGAAACCTAAGGTACACATTTTCTTTTCCCTGATGACTTTGCTCTTGTGATGTCTTCTCTTAATCAATGGTGTAAGTAACTTTTTCTTCCTTTCTCCCTTTTGACCTTTGACAGGTTACAAAATCTATTCCTCGAGCTCAAACTAAAACAAAAGTCATTCCTTCAACCTAGGAGGCTTCTATGCGAGAAATGATTTCTAATGAGGAACAGAATCCAATGCTGAAAGGGGGGATTCAAATCAGGTGTATGCTAAAAATCCTCAAGAGAAAAAAGACCTTACAGAAGCTACTTTCAAAGACCAAGAGAGTGAAAGCACCAAGATAGACTCTGATCCACTATTCTCATTGCTTTCTCGTGATTTGAGAGCAACATGTTCTCAGTTGCTTTCAAAATATCATGAGATGTGAAGGATACTAACAAGTGGACATTTTCTCTTAGGGGCTTTCTTTTGGGGAAAATTAGGTCTAAAGTGTCCCAACTGCAGTCAAAAGGCAAAGAGGATTGTTTGGCTCTTCCCTTTGATGACTTCTTTTCCACACTAAGTGAGGCCGACATTGACTTCCTTAAGTGTTAATGTCGGCTGGCTAAAGAGCCATGTCATTGCACTGAGGGACTTAAAGAAGGCAGTACCCTCTGTTCATGCTTCCTAGTCTTCATTCTGCAAGTTGAGAGCCAAAGAATGCTCTTGTATCAACAAAGCGAGGGAGACAGAGTCATCTTTAGAGGTATAGGGCACTTCAATCACTCAGCTCCAGGAATCTATTAATAGACTTAAGTGGAATTGACATCCAAGCAAAATGTTAGTTCTACCCTTCAAGCTCAGTTAGAAGGTGTCACAGTGGAATGCAGTTCTTTGAGGAAAGAACTTGAAAAGTTGGAAGGCAAGCTAGGAGCTCTGACCCACCCAGACTTCTCTTTTGAAAACATTAGTTCACTTACAAACATTATTTAATTTTCAAGTTTTAATATTTTATGGTCTTGAAAGGCCACATGATTGTATTATAAACTTTACTATGCTTTATTTAGTTAGGACATTAAACTTTGCATGCATATCATGAACAGTAGAATATGAAGTAACTGAATAGAAAGAATTTGTTCATAATGATATAAGTATTGTGGAACATAATATTAGTTTGACATCATGGAAACAAAACGATATTTTTACAAGATTAAGCATAGTATTTCTTAAGGTGAGCTCTGCTAATGGGCTATATGCCTTTATACCTACCTGATCTTTTAGCCAATAATGTCCAGTTCGATGTGCTTTTTCCACTATGTAAGGTCCTTCCCACTTGGGGAAAACTTGTGTTTGATAGCTCCAGCCACTCCTCATACATGAGGAGCAGTTTTCCAAAGAAGTTCCCCCACTTGAAACCTTCTTTCTTTAACTTGGCCTTCATGCCTAGCCTTCATATTGGCCTGGTAAAGGCGATTATGAGAGGTAGCATTATCACGCTTTTCTTCAATAATTTCCAAAGCAGCTTCTTTGCTAGCTTCATTGCTGGCCTTACCAAATCTATTGGGATAACAGCCTCCGTGCCATAGACTAGAGAAAAGGGTGAAGCTCTTGTAGCCTGTGATTTGGCTGTCCTATAAGCCCACAGAGCTATAGGAAGCTCCTCTCTCTATCCCTTTCCATTCTCCTTAGTCATTTTTTCCAATATTTTTAGCAATCTTTTATTGGAGGCCTCAGCTTGCCCATTTCTTTTGAGATAATAAGGTGTTGATGTCATGTGAGAAATGGAGTATCATTCTATTAAATAGCGTACATCCTTATTCAGGAATGGTGTACCATTGTCAGAAATAATTTTGCTTGGTACTCCAAAATGACATATTATATTCTCCCTCAAGAAATTAGCCACTGAGCTACCTGTTACCTTCTTCATGGCCACAGCTTCCACCTACTTAGTAAATAGCTCAGTGGCTACAAATATCTATGCACATCCCTCAGAAGGGGAATTTATAGAAACTATGAAATCTAGCCCTTAGTTATGGAAAGGAAATGGAGCCATAGTTGGATGGAGACTCTGATGGCTGGTGTGTATCTCATTCCCTTGCCTTTGGCATTCTTGAAATTTCTTGGCGAAGTCTTGGGCATCTCTTTGCATTGTAGGCCAGTAGTATCCCTAGTGTAAAGCCATTTGCCATAGCCTTCTCCCACCCGGGTGTCCTGCTGGCTCTCCTTCATGCAAATTTGAGAGAACGCGATTGGCTTCTTTAGTGGGAATACATACCATCCACCTTCCTTGGAAGCTTCTTTTGAATAATTTTCCCTCCACTACTTTTAATCTTGTCACATATCTCTTCAATTTTTCTCTCTTCAACTGATCTGCAGGTAGTACACCTTGTAAAAGGCATCTCAAGTATGGATCCTGCCAATCTTCTTCTAGTATCTCACCATTAAGCACTTTTGCTTGATCTGGGAGAACAATGGAACAAGTCTTGCAACTCCTTTGCTTTTCCTTGGCATCATTGGCCATTTTTGGCCAAAAGACCCCCAGCCTTTGTAATCTTTTGTATAGGCCAACATCAAGGTTTACCTCACAAATATCATAGTGTAACTTGTGCAACTGTGTTAGCCCTTCCTGTCTTGAGACACACTTCATTAGCAAACCTTTTGCTCCTTTAAAAAACAAATGCCCATTAATCTTAAGGAAGTCCTTCATATTTGATGGTAATTCTAACCCAACATACTTTCCTTGAATCATTGCCTTCAACAAGGGTTCTCGCAAATCTTAGTAGAGGCGCAGTTCATCCTGGACCAGACCAGGTTGTTTCTCCACTCAAAGTGTCATCTTTTATTTCTTTAGCACGGACTTAGTGGCTAAGGTAGCTAGCGAATCAGCCAACTTGTTTTCATTCTTGTTAACCACTTTGCATTCTATGGAGATAAAGTATTTTATAAGCTCCTAGACTGTAGCTCTGTAAGTAGTTAGGGTAGGATTCTTTACTCCATAGGTTCCCCCAACCTGCTTAGTGACTAACTTGAAATCTCTAAAAACCTTCAACTTCTTTATGCCAAGTCTTTTGGTAGCCTTCAATCCTACTAACAAGGCTTCATACTCTGCTTCATTATTAGAGCAGGGGAAACGTAGCTTGTAAGTAAATGTATGTTCCTCCCCTGGTGACTTCAATACCACTCCTATTCCTCCCCCTTGTGATGTGAACGAGACATCAAAATGCATTGACCATTCTTGTTCCTCTATCACCAAGGCCTTTTGTTGGGGAAGTGAGAAATCACTTGTCCCAGGAAAGTTAGCCACTGACTGGCCTCTAATGGCAGTTAGTCTTATGCACTCGATATCAAGGCACGATGTCAGGATGGCCCATTGCACCATTCTCCCCGACAATTGAGGGCGGGTTAAGAGATACTTCACAAGATTGCTCTTAGTCACCAACTGTACACGATGCCGTAAGAAGTAATGATTGAAATTTGACATAGCAAAAGCTAAAGACAAACATACCTTCTCAGCAGTTGAGTATCTTAGCTCTGGTCCCTTTATAAACTTGCTAATATAGTACATTGGCTTTTCCACCCATTCTTGATCCTAAGCTAACAATGCTCTTAAAGATTGCTTTGTGTTAGCTATGTACAACAAAAGAGCCCTGCCAAGTAAATGGGCCACCATTGTATAAGGATCCGCCAATATTGTCTGAACCTTCTTGAATGCCTTTTGGCATTGATCACACCATATGAAGGCCACTCCTTTCTTAGTCTGCTCCACCAAAGGCTTCAGAATTTCAGCTAAACCTGGAATAAATCTTTTTAAACAAGAAACTTTTCCCACAAAGCTTCTCAGCTTTTCAAAGTTGTAAGGGGCTTGAGTGCAGCTATTGCCTTGGCCTTTGTAGGGTCCAAATCAATCTCCCTATGATGGACAAGAAAACCCAAGAACTTCCTTAAGGATACCCCAAAAGTACATTTAGAAGGGTTCATCCTCAAATTATGCTTTCTGCATCTTTCAAAGACTTGCCTCAGGTGCAACAAGTGCTCAAATGGGTTCTTTGCCATCACCACAAGATCATCAACATAATCTTCTACTTGTTTATGTAGCATATCACCAAAGATCAAAGTCATAATTCTCTGGTACGTAGCACCTGTATTCTTTAACCCAAAAGGCATCACTTTATAGAAGTAATTCCTAAAAGGTGTTTTGAAGGCGGTTTTCTGGGCATCTGCTAGCTCCATAAAGATCTGATTATACCCACCGTAGCCATCCATGAAGGAAAAGCATTCATGACCAGTAGCTACATCCACCAAAATATCAACATTGGGGAGTGGAAACTCATTTTTAGGACAAGTCTTATTGAGATCTCGGAAATCCACACATATTCTTATTTGATCGCCTTTCTTCTTTGCAGGAACTATGTTAGCCAACTAACTTGGAAATTCAATTTCTTCTATAAATCCCGCCTTCAAAAGCTTATGCACCTCATCATTTATCTTTTCTTCCACATCTAAATGATATTTCCTTGGTGGTTGCTTCACATGCTTAGCATTAGAATCTACCTTTAACTTATGTGTTACCAAATTTGGACTCAAACCTGGCATTTCTTGATAACTCCTAGCAAAAACATCCTTGTATTCCCTCAACAAGGCTATCAGTTTTCTTCTTTATTTTTTAGGCAATCCCCTACTAATTTTGACCAACTTTTCTCCTTCTTCTCCATTGTTCAGATCAATCTCAACAAGTTCCTCTTGCACATTCTTGACAACATCATTTATGTATTCAAGAGCTTCTTTCACAAGTTCCTCAGCTATATGAACCTCCTTTGGCTATTGAGTCAGATTGGGGGGATTAGGCTTGCCATCCTCTTTATCCCATTCTTCTAACCGTCAAAATTCATATACCACCTTGCCTTTAGGTCTGGTGATTCTCCTTATCTTGGAGGGCCTTTCTGGCTCCACAACCTCACCATTATCTTCTTCCTCTCTTTGCAAAGCAATGGGATTAAAAGGGAGAATCCTGTTTTCCCCTTCAGGCTCATACTCCTGATATGGGGTTGCTTCAGCAAAATGAAGCTTTGCTTTGTCAAAAGGCATCCTAGTGGCCCCAATGACCACCTGCCTATTCCTCTAGACAGCCTTCACACATTGATGATATGTAGGAGCCACAACTTTATACGCCTTCAACCATGGATGGCCTAGAATGATGTGATAAGAAGTATTCCCCTTCATTACATGTATGAGAGTAGGTGCTTGAATTGGCCTAACCTTAAGATCTAGAAACACATGACCTAGGGTACACTATTGTAAAGATCCTATCCTTGCTACCTGAAGTGTCTCTGGTATAATCCTCTCTCTCGAGATGCCCAAAGCATTGAATGTTGGGAGAGGAAGAATATTGGTAGATGTGTTAATGTCTACCAAGGTTCTTTTGATTTGAGATGCTCCCAGAAAGGCAGCAAGATACAGAGGTCTGTCGCCATTAACAACTTGGTTGGCCAAATCTCTATTTGAAAAGGTGATTGAGTCCTTTGCTTTTTGATATGCCACCTGCATTAGACTTCTTTCAGAAGCTGTCACTTCTTGATTCCTTTCCATCACCCTAGTTAGAGCTTGGACTGCTTCTCTCCTAGCCAATGGCCTAAGACCTATTCCTTCAAGAAATCTTATCATCTTGCTGAATTCTTGTTACCATTTCTTCATCTTGTAAAGGTAGAGGTGCTGAGCTACTGCTAGCCATATTGTCGACTTCTTCTTCCATGGGATCCTCACGGCCCATGAAGAAAGTCATTGCCACCTTTGGCCTATGCATCCTTGGGTCTGCCCTCTTCCCAACTTTGATAATTAAGTCGCCTTTGGCTACCCTGTCATGAAAAATGTTCCTCAAGGCATAACAATCCATGGTGGTGATCACAACTCCTGTGTTACTTGCTGTAAAGTGGACCTTGTTTTTCTTCATTTATGGGTTCACGTTTGCATTCAAGCAACACCACTACACCTTCCTTTACCCAAGCTTCTAGGATGTTGTATAATTCTTCAATAGAAATGGTAAAAGAAGGAGGAATACTACCTCTTTCCCTCTTCTTACCCTTGGTTGCCTTCTTGGGCTCTTCCACCACAGCAACTTCTACCTTCTTGCCTTCTCTCCTCCAATGCTGACTGGGTGTATTTGTAGTTTGTGAAGTCGAGCCCTTTGAAGGCTTCCTTACAAACATACTTTTCCTCCTTAAAGCTTCTACAAGCCTTGTAAAGCTGGAGATCTGTAAATTCTCAAGATAGGGACGATATTCGTATAACATACCAGAGATACAAACATCCATTAGCCTTTCCTCCTCCATAGGGTCATAACATAGCAAAGAGAGGTCTCTGAACTTGCAAATATACTCCAACAACCCTTTAGACACCTTGCCCTTTAGACACCCTTTGCTTTTCCTGTTGCAGATCTAATAATGTAAAATTCTCTTCCAAAGTAAAGAACTTCTCAATGAATTGCGTTGCCTCGTTCCAGCTCAGAACTGACCCTGGTGCAAGGCTAGTGTACCAAGTAAAAGCACGACCTTCTAATGACTTGGAAAACTCCCTAAGCCTTAACTTATGATCATAGGAATGGGCCGTCAGTACATCTACATACCGCCTAATGTGTTCCCTGCCATGCCATCACACTTAGGAAAGATAGGAGGAGTATAGTTGGCAGGATAAGGCTTACTAACTACTTCCTCAGAATAAAGAGGCCTGGTATCAATATAAATAGTACTCTATGCTTTCTTAGCTTCAAACAAGATAGCAGTAATATCTTCCTTAGTCAAATAAGGATATCCCTGAGGACCTTGACCACCTTGTGGGGCTTGAGGTATGAATGTTTCTTGATGTAAAGCCTGGAATTCTGCCCACATAACAGCCCAAGAGCGCTGAAGGTCCTCAATGGCTGTCACAATAATCCTATTCTCGGGTTGACTAGCCTCACCAGAAGACTTTGTGCCCTTGGTGTGCATGGATATATGCTTTACGCTTGGCCCTACTTGCTGGTTTTCACCTGAACCAACTGGTACTCCTGTACCCTTCTTCCTTGGAGGCATGAAGAAGATGAAAGTAAACGAAAATATGCAAACCAACAGAAAACTCACTCAAAAAGGGAATAACCAGAGATAGTCCCCAGTGGAGTCACCAAAAATGTACGTGCAAGTTAGATTTGAGCTTATATGGGAGAGTGAATAAGTTATCTAATAGTTAACCAAAAAAAAAAAAAGAATAAGTTATCTAACAGTACATCTCGATGAGAAAGTTCATGAGTGACAAAATGCAAGCTTTGACATCATAATGTCTAGAGAAGAAGAAAGTGATTGCAAAAATGTAAAGTTGACAGAAGATGTACGTGGAAAACCCTAGGAAAGGGATGAAAAACCACGGTTTGAGCAAGAAAGAATCATTATTGCTCTGTTTAGCTTTGTATTGTATGGAAAAAGAGATATCCCTTCTACAATAAGGATGAGAGAGACCTTGTTTTCTACCTCACTTTCTTATCAACTTTCTACTCTCTTCTTAAAATATCTACTTGGGTTCTTACCCTAAAAGTCCAGCTGCATGTTTCTCTTATAATCTGAGGAATATAGCTGAGTGCAAAAACAGGTGTCAAGTCATCATTTTCCTATTTTGGATCTTACTACAACTGGGGTACTATATGGTGATTAGAGGAGAGAGAGAGTACGCCAACATCAGCACTGTGGCATGCAAGTAGGTGACTTTGCCACTGCCTGGGGAACAACTTTTGGCCAATGAAAGGGACATTAGAAGTACTGTAGGTGATACACGTGTTCCTGCAGTGGTCCAACATGCACTCAGCCAATAAGGGGTGTTTCTATAGTTGCTGACCTTAAAAGGTCACTATCTCCCTTTTGTGAGTGCTTGAGTACCATGTCAGATGCATATCTTACTTCCTTCCTAAGGCAGTCACGCCCTTGGCACGGGCTAAGGATAGAACCTTGCAGCCAATGCTTCCCCTTCCTTTGCTCACAGCCACTCCAGGTGTAAGGTCCAAATCCAGCCACATCGGCATTCTCCCATGCCTTAGCTGGTGTACTGTACACAGTTTTTTATATTTCCCATGAAAATGGTATTAAAACTTTCTTAAAATTGTTCATTAATAAACATCCTATGGTCGTCCGTTAACAAAACCCCTATTTTTTAAGATTCATTCTATTTAGGTGGAGATGGAGACATAATGGTTGGAGGTGAGCAATCTAGTGTCCGAGCCCATTGGTGAGGAATGTATAGCAACTAGAGAGTTCTAGTCAACATTGATGAACCCACCTAGCCCATGGTCATTTATGGGTGGTCAATACATTGATGGGTTGCGTTGAAGAATCTATTTGATAAATAACCACTTATATACACATGAAATTTTTAAAATTTTGAATGTGAGGTAGAGTGGAGATATAATTCCAAGTGAATAATGCCTAGTTCTACACACTTTCACACAAAATTTGTCACAATTGTCTTATGTGGCACTCGCGTATTGTGATTGACTGTTTGTCACTATTACATCGACTCATCCTGTTTTTCTCTACCACTCACAATCTGCCACGTAGGACATGTATGGCAGAGTGTGTGTGCAAATGCGTGGAATGATTAGGAAATAATGAATTTAATCATTTTAACCATTATTCTAATACTTATCTTTCTAGCAAATCTGCCCAAGGATTAATTAGGACCAATTCATTCATGTTTTCCTTTGTTTGGAATTTTATCACTTTTACTCCATTTTTTCAATTATTTTCCCTCTCTTTCCGGTTAACGTGTGTACATGGATCTTAGAGTGTTACTAATATTTACATGTGTAGTCTCTCTATTTGATGTAATATTAGAGTCAAAATCTACAGTAAGATTTCTTCATCTAGCTGGGCTCAGGATGGACGAATCCTGCAAAAGAGAATAGCAAAGAGGTTATGGCTTGAACTGTTAACAATCCAGTATAGCTTAATGACTAGTGGGGCAGTGTTTGTTACAAGTTAGTTACTAAGTCTGTTAATTAGTTGGTTAGTTAAGTGGATAGGTGGTTAGGGAATTGTTAAGAGTACCAATTAACTATAATTACCAGTAAAGTACTCCAGCAACCAATAAAAAGGGAATGGATAGCTTGTACATATTATGACAGAAATACAGTTGTTCTTAGCTTACTCTCTTCCCTCTTATTCCTTTCTTAATCTCCCTCTCTATGAGGATAGCTCCGTCGAAGTAGCTAATTACCCAACTATCAATTCAACCCATAACTAGAAAACTCTTAACATTTGGTATTAGAGCAGTTCTATCTTGCAACCATGACTGAGACCAGATCCACCACTCTGTTAAATGACACCACTGCCACTCTCAAGAAAAATTAAATTACCATGCCCATGACCTCCAAGAAATCCACCAAGAGATTCATTAGATTAAAGATCAACACAATCGCCATTTCGAAGAAGTTAAACAACTTAATGCCATATTGCAGAATGACTAGCTCAGAATCAAAGAAACAACTACCTCAGACACCATAATTCAATGAACACGCTACAGCCAATGCTTTGGCTTTAACCTTTCCTATATCCATCAAACTAGAATTTCCTAGATTTACGTTCTGTTAGTTTCGGTAATGATTTTTTTTCTTGAAAATGTGTCATTTTCCAAAAATAATTTTCTATAAAACTATCGTATTTTCTTATGTTCGATAGCAACCTTAAATGAGTTAAAAAATAATTTCTTAACTTCTAGTAAGGGTAATTTTGGAAAAAAAATGTTATTCTTGTTTACATAAGATAAAACAATCGGGCTCAGAGAACCAGTCAGCTTTACTGTGCAGAAGACGACGACTCTGCCCCCAAGTCGACGGCCTTCAATTGGAGGACCAAACTACCTAGACATGATAGGAAACTGACAGAAGGAAGCTGACGGAGGTGAAAGAGCTCTTGACGAATCTAGCATGGCTTTTTGCTTGAGCTGCACGAATAAGTATATAAGGAAACACCTTATGCCCCATGGTTAACCCTAATCAAAAGAGTCCCTATAAAGAAAGGATCCCGCAAAATACGCGCATTAACAAAGATCTTCCCTACAAGGAAATACCCTTTCCGCCAAGAAACGAATGTCAACTCTACACTACTATAAAAACCCCAAAGCCCTCACAAACCAAGGTACGCATAATTTCCCCCAACTCTGGCACTCTAGAGTTATGAAAGTTCTCTAACTTAACCTTCAGAGGGTCTTTGGCCAGTACCACACCAGTACTCTCCTAAGGTCTTTTTTTTTTTTTTTTTTTTTTTTTTTTTGTGTTGTGTAGGCGTTGTCTTGAGCATGTGAAGACTGTGTGACTTACTGACGATTTTTGGCATCATCAGTTGGTGCCATCTGTGGGAAACATGACTTGTAAGCCATACTATCACTTTCTAGCCAAAGAGTTGCATGGTGCTTACTTGCTCGATGGCAACCACTAACAATGTTCAAGGAGACGAACCACGTGCCATCACCCTTGAGAGACAAGTTCAAACTCTCACCGCTGCCGTAGAATGCCTCACTAACTAAAACCATGATTTAGAGGAGCAGCTGTGCCAAAAGAATGCAGGGCTTAACACTTAGGAGGAGGACCAAGAAGGCACTAGCCCTGAAATAAGGTACCAAGAGGGGCCGGAAGGTAGCAACGCCCCAAGTAGACCAGAGCGACAAGACACGAGTCGTCCATTTGTCGTAGATACGGCTCCACCTCACATGGTCACGGAGATGCAAATGATGAAGGAACAAATGGACTTTATGATGAGCGCCCTCAGAGGACGGGTGCCTAGCGACCTCAATGACTTGGTCCATCGAACTAATTCACCATTCACTACATCCGTCACTTTGTTCCCCATTCCACCAAAGTTCCATATGCAGCAGGTGGAGACCTACGACGGATCTAAGGATCCCCTAGATCACTTGGAGTCTTTCAAGACCCTGATGCACCTGCAGGAAGTGGTAGACGAGATCATGTGCAGGGCCTTCCCCACTATACTGAAGGGCCCAGCAAGGATTTGGTTCAGTAGGTTGACGCCTAACTCCATTAGTACCTTTAAGGAGTTAAGCACCTAGGTTGACTCACACTTTATCGGGGGACATAGGTATAAGAAGTCCATTGCATGCCTGATGAACATTAAGTGACGGGAGGATGAGATGCTGAGGTCTCACATAACTCGCTTTAACAAAGAGGCTCTCTTAATTGATGAAATTGACGACAAGATACTCATGGCTACATTCATGAATGGACTACGGAAGGGTAAGTTTCTATTTTCTTTATGTAAGAACGACCCAAAAACATTGTTGGATGTGCTTTATAGGGCTACTAAGTGCATGAACACAGAAGACGCATTGCTGGCTTGAGAAGAGAAGCCCAAGAAAAGGGAAAGATAAGAGGACGTACAGTAGGATAGGAGGTGGAAGATGGCTAGGACCAGAGAATGATGGGAGGACAGGAGCTCCAAGCCCCCCACAGGGAGGTTCACAAACTTCGCCCCGCTGACTACCTCGATTGACCAAGTCCTGATGCAGATTAAAGACGAAGGAGCCCTGGCATTTCCTGGCAAGCTAAAGGGAGATCCCAATAAGAGGTCCAGAGACAAGTACTATCGCTTTCACCGTGACCACGATCATGAGACATCTAACTGCTATGACTTGAAGCAACAAATAGAAGCTCTTATCAGACAAGGAAAGTTGCAGAGGTTTGTCAGCAAGGAAAGAACAGACCCATCACAAAAGAAAGTTCCCCAATGGGAGAACGAGCGGCCAAGGTCGCCTATAGGAGATATAGGAATGATCGTGGGAGGCACTACGGCCTCTGGCTCATCCAAAAAGGCCCATAAGACTTGTCTCAGGATGGTTTAGAACGTCTAGCTGACGAGCCTCATCCTAAAGATGGCCTAGATCAACAACCCTATCATTGAATTCTCAGAAGATGATGCTCAACATCTTCGCCACCCATATGACGATGCACTCGTCGTTAGCATACAAGTAGGAGACTACAACACATATCGGGTCTTGGTCAACAATGGAAACTCTGCCGACATCCTTTACTACCCTGCGTTCCAACAAATGAGGATTAACAAATAATGGGTGGCCCCGACCAACACCCCACTCGTTAGGTTTGGAGGGACAAAAGTATACCCATTCAGCATAGTCACGTTTCTCGTAACGGTTGGTGATTACCCCCAGAAAATCACTAAGGATGTTAAATTCCTTGTTGTCGACTGCTCGTCCACCTATAATGCCATCCTCGAACGACCTACCATCAACTCATGGAAGGCCGTAACTTCGATCTACCACCTGATGATCAAATTCTCCATCGAGTACAGAGTAGGAGAAGTACGTGGAGACCAAGTGGCTGCACGCGAATGCTACATAGCAATGTTGGAGATGGACGGGCATTTACAGACCATGAACATAGAAGAACAGTGAACGATGGCAGAGCCCGTTGAAGGACTTGAAGAGATACCTCTCAACAACTCCTGACCAGAACGAACAACTAGGATTGGCACCCTCGCAATTCCGCTAATCCACCAGGCACTCACGACTTTTCTTAAAGAGAACCAGGACGTCTTCGCCTAAAGCCATGTACACATGCCTGGGATCGACCCTTCAGTCATGGTCCACAAGTTGAATGTGTCACCCATTTTTCCACCTATCCGTTAGAAGAAGCAGGTGTTCGCCTAAGAATGAGACTGAGCTATAGTGGAAGAAGTCCTCAAGTTGTAAGAGAGAGACTTCATCAAAGAAGTTTACTACCTTGACTGGTTGGCGAATGTGGTGATGGTGAAGAAGGCCAACGGGAAATGGAGGATGTGCGTAGATTTTACAGACCTGAACAAAGCATGCCCCAAGGATAGCTATCCCCTCCCACGGGTTGATGTCCTAGTAGACTTACGGCTCGACACCAATTACTGAGCTTCATGGATGCTTTTTTTGGTTACAACCAGATTAAAATGGACGAAGCAGATCAGGAGAAGACTTCGTTCATCATCAACCAAGGCATCTTCTGCTATAAAGTAATGTCGTTCGGCCTCAAAAACGCGGGCGCAACATACCAGAGGCTTATGTACAAGATATTCGCACATCAGATTGGAAGAAATGTCCAAGTCTACGTTGATGACATGTTGGTAAAAATTCGAATGGAGGAAGATCATTTGGATGATCTCAAGGAAACCTTCGACACCCTCCGCTCTTACAACATGAAGCTTAATCCAATCAAAGGCGCGTTCGGGGTGACGGCTGGAAAGTTCCTATGGTTCATGGTGTCTCAGAGAGGTATCGAAATCAACCCAGATAAAATCCGAGCCATAATAGAGATGACACCACCAAGGAACGTGAAAGAAATCCAGAGCCTCAACGGCAAGGTAGCCGCGCTTAATAGGTTCGTGTCAAGGGTGACGGACAGGTGCTTACCTTTCTTCCACACGTTGAAGAAATCTTTAAAGTGGATGGCTGAGTGTTAACAAGCATTTGAGGATCTGAAGGCTTACCTCTCTTCCCCACCGTTGCTAAGTCCCTCCAAACTAGGGGAAGAACTGTTCCTCTACCTAGCCGTATCTCCAACGGCTGTTAGTGCGACCTTGGTTAAAGAAGAAGACAAGGTGTAGAAGCCAGTATACTACACCAACTGAGCACTCCATGGTGTAGAGGAGAGGTACCCACCGATGGAGAACCTTGCCTTTGCTTTGGTTACAGTAGCCCGCAAGCTCAAGCTGTACTTTCAGGCCCACACGGTGATCATCTTAACTAACAAGCCCCTACGATGAGCAATGAGCAATCCTGAAGTCGTTGGACGAATGGCATTATGGGCAATAGAGTTAAGCGAATTTGACATACAGTATTGCCTGCGTATTGCCATTAAGGGGCAGATGGTCGCTAACTTCATTGCGAAGTTCACTAATATGGAAGACCAGGGGGCAGAAGAGTACCTTCAGTAAAGTATACACACGAACGGATTGTCCAACAAATAGGCTGGCGAAATGGATATTGTACTTCGTTCTCCAGAAGGGGATAAGATTGAATGCATGGTTCATCTCGACTTCCTTACGACCAATAATGAAGCAAAGTTCGAAGCTGTAGTAGCAGGATTAGATCTCGCTAAAGCAACAGGGGTCACGAGTGTGGTTATTCATTGCGACTCCCAGGTCATCACAAACAAAGTGAACGGTGATTACGAATGTAAGGGTGAGAGCATGAAGAAGTACCTAGAGTAAGTAAAGAAAAGGGTGGATGACAAAGATTGTTCAAATCCTAAGAGGAGAGAACGAGCGAGCCAACCGCCTTGCCAAGGCCGTATCAGCAGAACACATGATCATTCCTAGTGAGGTACTTTCCTTTATAGAGTTTTTAACATTAATAGATCCCATCGATGTGCAGGAGATACGTTCTGAAAGCAACTGGACCACACCATTAGTCTCCTACTTGAAAAACGACACACTACCCGATAGTAAGGAGGCTGCAAGGAAGCTAAAGGTCCAAGCAGCAAAATTCATTTTGATAAAGGACATCTTGTACAAGAGAGGCTTCTCCCGCCCGTTCCTAAGGTGCTTAAGCCCCGAAAAGGCAGACTATGTCATAAGAGAAGTCTATGAAGGAATTTGCGGGAACCACTCGGGGTCACTATCGTCAGTACACAAATTGATTCGAGCAGGATACTACTGACCTACTATGCGGAAGGATGCCCAGGCATATGTCAAAGCCTGCGACAAATGTCAAAAGTTCAGCAACGTCATTAGACAGCTGACAAAAGAGCTCACCCCAATGATGGCCCTATGGCCATTCGCTCAATAGGGATTGGACATCATGGGCCTATTCCCAATAGTAATGAGATAGTTGAAGTTCGTAATAGTTGGCATAGACTATTTCACCAAATGGGTCGAAGCTGAAGCATTGACCACTATCAAAGAGAAGAACGTGCAAGTTTTGTTTGGAGGAACATTGTCAGTGGTGGCGCTACGTTCAGGTCAGGGTGTTCCTAGGAACACCCTGACCTGAAAAAAAAATATATATAATAATTAAAAAAAATAGGAACACCTGACCTGAAAAAAAAATATATATATATAATAATTAAAAAAAATATATTTGTTTACCCTTAAAAAAAAAATTAGGAACACTGTCAACCAAAATTAGGAACACCCTCAACCAAAAACGGATTCCAGGCCGAAACAAAAACTCTTGATTTCCCATAAAAAATAATGAAAATATAAACCTATAATCCAAACAAAGCAGATATAGATCAGTAATGGAGGTTGAGGAGACGTTGTGCCGGGTAGAGGCGGCTTGAGAGAGGAGCATGGAGGTGCTATTAGGGATGAACGATGCTTGTTGAAAGAAGCAAGGTGGTAGCATAAAATGATGCTTGAACAGAACATTGAGAGAGAAGAAAAGTTGTGACTAAGAAATAAGGACGAAGAAAGAAAAGAAGAAAGAAAAGAGGAAAGTAGATTTGAAGAAAAATCTAGAAGAGACAAGATATGTAAAGCACGTGTGAAGGAGGGTTAAAGCAAAAATGACACATAAGTTAAAATAAGAAAAAAAAAAGCCTTGGAGGTTTCTGGAGCTATAGGTCCATTGTTTTCTCTGGGCCGTTCTGTGCTTGTAAAGCTCCTGGGTCGGGTTTCTTTTTGTTTTTTCTTTTGTTTGTTTGTTTTTTTTTTTTTTTTCCTTTTGATTAATATACTTCTACTATTTCAGTAAAAAAAAAAAAAAAAAAAAAAAAAAAAAAAGACCTGACGGAGAAAACAAAGGAAAAGGGAAAAAAAGTTATTAAAAATTAAATTAAATTAAAGGGTGGGCCTTGGTTTATGGTTTGGGTTTTGACATGGGTATAATTTAAGGCTTGGGTTTATCACTTGATTGGCCCACTCAACTCTTAATTACATTATACATATTAATTATACACATAACAAATTATAGAAGACAATTAATAAACAAATTAAACAACTAAATTATGTTAGGCTAAACAATAATAAAACATTACATTATAAAAGACAAACAAATTAAATTATGTTAGGCTAAACAATAATTAATAATTTTATAATTAATGAAACAACAATATAACAAATTATAGTTTATAATAGACAAACAAATTAATGAAACAACTAAATAATAATAATTAATAATTTTATTAATATTTCAAATGAACTTATAGTTTATTGTTTATTCTTTTCCTAGAATTATGGACAAATATTTGATAAGAAAACCACGTAGAAAGCAATTGTAAACTTTATGTATTTGCGTGTTTTTTTATTGTTATTGTTGTCAATATACAAAATTTTCTTTTTATTAGATTGTGTAATTTATGCTTATTGAGGAATACCCTGAAAAAAAATTCTTGGAGCCGCCACTGAACATCGTCTGCAGATACGGGATCCCTAGAGTCTTGGTCTCAGATAACGAGAAGTAGTTCGACAATGACTCTTTCAGGGACTTTTGCTCATAGTTGGAAATAAAAAACCACTACTCTTCCCCCGCCCATCCGTAAACCAATGGACAAGTTAAGGTCATGAACCAATCCTTACTTAAAATTATCAAGACTCGGCTCGATGGGGTAAAGGGTATATATGGCCAGAAAAGTTGCCAAGAGTACTATGGGCATACATGATGACTGCCAGAACACTTATAGGAAAGACATCGTTTCGACTAGCATACAGAAGCGAGGCGGTTATCCCAGCTGAGATCGGACTCACAAGCTATAGGGTATACAATTATGATGAAAGAAGGAACGGCAAGGCCATTTGTCTATAGCTTGACCTAGTAAACGAAGTTAGGATGGTAGCTGAACAAAGACTAGCACGATACCAGGACCTCATGGCCAAGCATTACAACTCCAACGTCAGGCGCAGAGACTTCAACATCGAGGATCTCATCTTGAGGAAGGTAACAAGCACCAACAGAGATCCCTCCTAGGGAAAGCTCGGTCCTAACTGGAAGGGACCCTATAGAATCACTTAATGGCAGGGGAAAGACATTTATAACCTGGAGACGCTAGACGGACATAAGTTGCACCATCCATGGAACACTGAGCATCTCAAGAAATACTACCAGTAAATGACAGCATGAAGAGCAACACTCCTCATTTCCAGTTTATTTCTTTTAATTAATTTTTACCTATAGTACTTTCCAAGCCCAAAGGGTAGGTTTTTATCCTTTTTAAGAACAATTTTTTACTTATGCATGCTTTTATCATAATAAGAGGAGTTATTCAAACATGACTTGTGTATTTATTTGTCTCTACAAAGTTGCTTTTACAACAAAGTCCACAAAGTGGACGAATTGAAATTATTTGAGTCCACAAGTGGACGAGTTCATTATCAAGTCCATAAGTGGACAAGTTTATTACAAAATCTACAAAGTGGACGAATTGAAATTGTTTCCACAAGTGGACGAGTTTGTTGTCAAGTCCATAAGTGGACAAGTTTATCACAAAGTCCACAAAGTGGACGAATTGAAATTGTTGAAGTCCACAAGTGGACGAGCTCGTTATTAAGCACAAATGGACAAACTGAAATTGTTTAAGTCCACAAAGTGGACGAGTTCATCCCATGGGATGCCTTGAAATTATCAAGTCCACAAGTGGACGAATTTATCAAGTGGACGGGGTTATTATTATTGAGTCCACAAATGGACAGATTTATTACTAGGACCTCAAATAGAGCCCATTCATTATCATGCCTAAAGGAAAACGAGTCCACCAAAGGGACAAGTACATCTCAACATATAAGCACAAGATTGGATGGACATACGCATATCAACAAATAAAGATCAACACACATGCTAAGAAGGGCACTTAATATTGTCTGGAAATTGGACAAAGTACATAACAAGTTATCATTAAAAATAAAAAAGCTAAACCAAAGGGGCTCGAACGTCTTGAGGGTTCTCGTCATCTCTGGAAGGAAGATCCTGGGCGTCCTGAGTAACTTCATTGGATAGGATCAGAGGAGTGACGGGCTTCTCCATAGTAGGTTGAGTAAGGACAACACCATCATTTTTCGGATCCCGTTCTGACTGGGTGGAGTTGTTGGTCTCCTCAAAGATGGTGTCACCAGCTGGTGTTGACGGCAGGGGGTCGTCCATGGTGACCTTGGATAAATCCAATTGTTGTTAGACAACACAGGAGTTAATAAAAGGCTGTGAAGCCTTGAATTCTGTTACGGCGTCAGCCCTGGCTATCTGTACTGGCCCGAGAAGAGTCGTCAGCTCCTTCTCCAAGGACGCCTTGGCCTCTTGCTCTTTTACCTGCTGATGGGTCTCCTCCTTCAGCTTCTCATTCAACTCCGTCACCTCCTTGTTGAGAGTGCGGAGGGCATCTTTGTACTGATCTTGTTCATTAGTCAACGTTTCATTGTGCTTCCTAAGATGACTGATTACCCCTCCCTAGCGACGCACCTATCTTGGAGCGTCTTCATGTGCACCAAAGCCTAAAAAGGGAACACAACCTTCGGTTGACGAATAAACAATAAAGTAAAATTGTCTAGGAGAAGAACATACCTTGGAAAGGTCAAAAAGACCCGACGCGCCCAGGTCCTCCGTCTCCTGCTTAGCACAAGGATCCACGTCCATCTCCTTGATGATTGATTCAACCATCTCGACGGCGTATCCTTTGTGCGTAATAAGACAACAGATTCCCTGGGTGACGAGGCTAGTCTCCGTCATCAAGCCTTTACCAGCTTCGTGGCTAGGCTTGGGAGGCGACAACTGCTTTGGCTTTTTGTCACTAGCAGGAATGCCCGACCCCTTCTTCAGCAGACGATCATCCTTCCCATCGCTCTTCCGTTTGGACGTCCCCTTGGTGACATCCTTGGGAGCTGACGAGGAGGCCCCATTCTTCTCCTTCTTCTTCTTGCTCGCTGCGGCTGCCCTTACCAGAGCTCTTTGCCTCGCTGCTTCTAATTTTGCAAAGGACAAGAGACGAATGTTAGATAAGCAGACGCAAATAAAGACAATGGGAAAAAGAAAAGAATATAACTTACGTCGATGGGAGTATGCGTGTAGTCTGCAAGCTGCTGGCGTTGGCTCAGGACCTCCGCAATAAGCGTGCAAAGAATCAAGGGTAATTAGGTCCCTACACCTTCGTCCGTCAAAAGGCATCTCTAGAACCCAACGGATGAAGGCTTCTTGTTCGTCTGATATGCATGGACGAATGCTAGCTGAAAATAAGGAAAAATGGACGACATTAAAAACTTAAGACAAATAAATAAAGAAAAAAGTAAACATGTAGACAGTACTAAACCTGAATCTTTAACAATGCCCCAAGTATTTTCAAAACCATGAGGCATCGTCACCCACTCTTCTCGATGGCACACCCAATCCATCTCTTGAACAAAAAATATCTACCCTTCCAATTCCTATTGGAGTTAGGCATGTCTGACACCAGCTTAAGCTCTTTCTTCCGAGTGGCAAAATGGTATATCCCTTGAGATGAGATGATGTGTTGAGGCCTATAGCACCAAAAGAACTCGTCTAGCGAAAGTTGACGGTTCCCGCCTCTAAGACGACCTATAAGATCTCAACCCCAATAAGCAATTTGGCTGATGGATAGCCCTAGAAAGTTGGCCAACTGACGGTGTAGTGACATCAGTGGCCCTGCCGTAGACATAGCATCATACATGCCGACGTTCGCGGTCTTACCTGAGTAGCACTTTTCAAACTTCCCGGGTAGACGGATTGGGATATGGTCAGGAATTTGGTAATGGTCCTGTAAATTCTTAAAGACGTTGGTCGTCATCATCGACTTAAAGTCATTGATAGTCCACATTTTGGGGAGAATGAATGGACGAGTATGGATATCTCCTGGGCTTCCCGAGCTTCCTTCTTCAGAGGCTTTTCCATCAACTTCACCCTCGTCCTCGTCATCCTCTTCATCCACTCCATCACCCTCATCCTCACCCTCTTCTCTTTCTTCCTTACCTTCCACTCCATGACTTTCCACCTCGTCATCAGGAGAATGGGCCGACTTTTCCCTCTCTGACGACTAGGAAAAGCCCTCGGGCTTGTGACTTAATTGGAAGACTTCATCATAGCCCGCTTCCTCACGGATTGACGACTGTTCACTCGTCACTTCTCTAGACATCTATTCACCTACAAGCGACAGAGGTATTCTAAGAACCTAAGTTGATAGCCTCTTTACAGAATTAACGACTAACTAGAAAAACGAAAATAAAAGATGGCATGAAAGGAGAAAAGGACTTACGAAGTTACTAGATGGTTCCTTGGAAAATGACGGCCTCAGCAAAATGATGGTAGCAAAGTTGACAAGATTAGCAAGATGACGAAAGCAAAGTTTTCAAAGTGACGAGCTCTCTCTCTTAAGATCAGCAATGATGAAATAAGAGAAATGATGGAGGAGGTGAGATATATATAAGAAGAAAAATGCATGGGAGACAAAGCAACGCCCTTGTTCAAAAACTAGGCCAACTGGCTTGTGCCACGCGGTCTGACATTTAATAATGGCTACTCGAGGAATCATCAATAAATACCCCTTTCCTTTTTCCTAAAGAAATATATATATATATATATATAAATAAAAAAGTTACAAATCAAACTCCATAACACGTCAGCTAAAGCCGACGAGGCCATGGAGTAGAGGGTAGCTAATAAGGGTAATTTTGGAAAAAATGTTAGTCTTGTTTGCATAAGATAAAACCACTGGGCTCAAAGAACCCGTTAGCTTTACTATGCAGAAGACGATGACTTCGCCCCCAAGCCGACGGACTTTAGTTGGACGACCAGATCGCCTAGACGTGATAGGAAACCAACGGAAGGAAGCTGACGGGGGTGAAGGAGCTCTTGACCGATCTAGCGTGGCTTTTTCTTTGAGCTCCACAAATAAGTATATAAGGAAACACCTTATACCCCACGGTTAACCCTAATCAAGAGAGTTTGTATAAGGAAAGGATCCCGCAAAATATGAGCATTAACAAGGATCTTCCCCACAAGGAAAGACCCTTTTTGCCAAGAAACGTATGTCAACTCTTCACTGCTATAAAAGCCCCAAAACCCTCACAAACCAAGGTACGCATAATTTCCCCCAACTCTGGCACTCTAGAGTTGTGTAAGTTCTCTAACTTAACTTTCGGAGGGTCTTTGGCGGGTACCACACCGGTACTCTCCTAAGGTCTTCTTTTTCTGTGTTGTGCAGGTGTTTTCTTGAGCACGTGAAGACTGTGTGACTTACTGAAGATTTTCGGCACCATCAACTTCCCTTATTTAGCTTACTGTAAGATAAAGTTGTTTTCCAAAAAAGATTAATGGAAAAAAAAAAAAAATCTCTAAAGATAAGCCATATTTTTTATGTTGACCAAAAATAGTTTTCCTCTGACTCATTTTTTCTAATGCTAAAAAATACTAGAAAATACGGAACTATCTTTACACAAGGTTTTCCACTGAAACAAATACAGCGTTAGAGGATAATCACCCGCAACTTGGGTATATAAAACTCTAGACCTTGAGAAGTTAATAATGGCTTCCTTTCAAATGGAGGGAGAAGCTCTAGCGTTGTTTCAAGATGGAGAAGAAGCTAGTCTATTCAAGAATTGGGAAGCTTTCATTCAAGCATTGCAGGTTAGGTTTGGCATCCTACCTATGATGACCGAATGGAGGCTTTAACCTAACTCAAACAAACAACAAGTGTAATCGCTTACAAGAGTCAGTTTGAAGCTTTTTCTAATAAAATCAAAGGGCTTTTAGAGTCTTATAAACTGAGTTGTTTCTCAGTGGTCTTAGGGAGGAAGTGAGGCTTGTTGCAAGGATGTTTGCTCCATATAATCTTATGAAGCTTTTGGTCTAGCAAAGATTCAAGAAGAATACATACTCAGTACCAAGAAAGGGCCTAAACTTTTACATGATTTAGGTTAC
This sequence comes from Quercus lobata, assembly GCF_001633185.2. Taxonomy (NCBI): domain Eukaryota; kingdom Viridiplantae; phylum Streptophyta; class Magnoliopsida; order Fagales; family Fagaceae; genus Quercus; species Quercus lobata. The sequence continues at coordinate 26,144,710 of NC_044909.1, read as the reverse complement.
CTTCTATTCTTGGATTACCCCCTAAATTGGAGATGAAGGATGAGCAAAAGGTTAGACTACCCTTTAGAAGATTAACCCCTGCTCAAATGGTTGAAAAAAGAAGAGTGATTTGTGTTTTAATTGTGATGAGAAGTATCAAATAGGTCATCAATGCAAGGGGACTAAGGTGTTTTTGGAGGAGGGCACCCTTGTGTTCAATGAGCAAATTTCTTAGGTGAAATTGTTGGAATTAGATGAAGATGGAACTGAAGTTTCAGTGGATACAAATGGGGAGCACATGACAAGGGAACAAACCAATGTGGAAGCTGAGATTACCCTTTATGCCTTAGTGGGTACTCCCCCACCTGGAACAATGAGGGTCAACGACAAAATCAAGGAATTAGGGGTGATATCTCTTATTGATTCAGGGAGTACACATAACTTCCTTGACTTGTATGTGGTGATGAGTTTAAAGTTGTCAATGGACACTTCTAATGTTCTGTTGATGCCTCGCGACTATAACCACCTTGAACAGAGACGCGTGCTTTCCACATGTGTGGATAGGGAATAATGGAAATAGGCACGTGCATCCCCCCTCTCTTTCCTTTTTGAGAATGATGCACGATTTAGGTGTGAACTATGATAGTGAGTCATTTTTAATTATGGTTCATGAGTCGCTATCAATCATTGGGTTTTTCTAGATGTGATTGGTTACCTAACTCTATTTTGATTTCATTACCAATCCTAAGTTAAGAAATATTCACTTTTTCCTAATCTAAATAGATGATAACAAATCTTGATTCTTGGAATCAGGAGTTTGATTCCGTGTGGGGAAGGTGTTCAACTCCCTACAACGCCTATCGTGAGGCAATAATTTGTTTTGATAAACTCTTAATATTTGGTCATTGATAATAGGATTTTTTATAATAAGATAAGACATTTTAATAAATGGCAATTTTAAATAATAATAAAATTGGGGGGCCTTAGGCCTAAATTGCCTAGGCTTTGAGCCGCCCTTGACATATAGTACACACACTTCCTAAAAACAAGGGAAATTTTGATAAACACAAAACAGGCTTCAGGAGTTGGTCTCCATTGGTGTACAAAATGATTATTTCAGTACTCTGATGAGATCATAGGGTTTTTGGCTTCTTGCTAGATTTCTTTAAAGTCTCCATCAGACTACAACATTTTGAAGGATGAATATAAGATTATTTATCATAAAATAAAAGTCCCATAAGAACTAGGTTTAGGAAATCTTATTTCACTATGGGAAAAATTAGAAAAACTTCGTGAATATATCTATTTATTGAATATTTGAAATAATCACAACAATTAAAAAAAGAAAATAAAAATTATATAGCTTTGGGTTTTTCTTTTTTATTGCGGAATTCAAACTTGAGACCTCTACCCCAAACCACTTGGGAGTAAGTCCACTGATAACTAAACCACCTGACCGGTGGTATTAAACATCAAGGCTTAAGTCAAGTTCTTTTTCTAAAAAAATATTAGTGAAAAGGTTGAATTTATGTCAAAGGGGCATTGAGTCAAGCATTATATGGCAGGCTTGCCTGAGTTAACCCAAAGCACGGCAGTGGGCAACTCATATAGGAAGGAAGCCCAGACCCAAATTTGGGTTTTACTGCATAGGCCACACCGCCACAGAATATTTAATTTTCTTTTTCTGATCGGAAAAAGATCATATATATACTCATAATTGGGTCTCTTGCTACCCACAACACCACTGATACCATTCCTAGTGAATCCAACAAGACCATCGTTGTTGTATGATTTGGATGTATGCAACAAGTTAGGGTGATTTTTTCTATTGTAATTGGATGTATAAAATACAGCTTTGTAGCCCAAATCACAACTTCGATCCTCTTGAATGATTGACATATATCACGCTGAACAAGCTTTCCAACAACACAACTAATGAAAAGAGCAATGACAGGAAAAAATTGCAAACTAACACCAATCCCCAAACAATTTTGTTAGCTAACAACGTTTTCAAACTATTTAGGAACAAACATCTCTAGTCTAAGAAATTCGATTTTTCTCTTAGAACTTGAGCCTAAGAGGCTCGATTTCTTTAGAAGACAATGCAAGATCAACAATGGAGCAACCCAACAAAGAATCAAGTATGCAAAACCTAGCAAAGAAGCAATGATGCAAAACCCAGCAAACCAAAGAAGCAACAACAAAGGTACGGTTTGAATTGAACCTCGACGATGAAGCAGCGGTTTAGATTGAACCCAACAGTGGAGGTGGTAGCGAAGGCTCCAAGTGAGGGAAATTGGCTCGGACTGAACTTATCCACTTCAGATTCTCACTCTCTCTCAACCAGATTTGCAAAAATCTGATCCTTTGGGGTTTTGGATATTTTCTAAAATTTTGATTTGGGTCTTAAGAAAGAAAAAAAGAAGGAAGTACATCAAGAAAGAGTTGTTAGTGTAGGAACTAAAAACTCGAGTTTCACGCAAATTTTAAATGGAAAGAAACTCGATTTGCTACAGTGAAATTGAGTTTAAGAAACTCGAGATGTTAGTTTTCTAAATAGTTTGGAAACATTGTTAACTAATGAAATTGTTTGAAGATTAGTGTTAGTTTGCAATTTTTCCTGCAATGGCATATAAAAACTGTACACAAGGTCAACAATTAGGGGTTTCAATTAAATAAATAGTGTAACTGACAAAGATTCTCTTTTTATCATGCTACGAGACTATCTAAGAATTACTCGAGCTTCACCCCTCCCCACAACCCCCCCCCCCCCCCCCCCCCAAAAAAAAAAGAGTTCTAGTGCATGGTTTGCACCATGGTGCTCTGTTTAATTTAAAAATAATTGTCCTTTCTATTTGGCTGCCTAAAAAATTATAATTAAATTTTGGCCAGATTGAAGCAAATTTCCTCTTCCTGTCCAAATATAAAAACAAGAGGGCAGGGCAGAATGTAATTATGGAACATAATGGGATTAAGAAGAATGTTTGCTGGAGGGTAAATAAATGAATTCCACTACTTTTCTTTTTCTTCTATTTTACATTTCTTGTAAATAAGAGTTCTATGTTACAAATCAAAATTGTGGTGGGATTGCAAAGACCACATCTAGTTTCCCTTACTTTCTCAATTAGAAGAGCCTCTCAGCTCTAAGAAAATAGAATAGAATTGCACAAACTTAGACTTCTCCCTTTCTATGCAAGCTCCCCAAGTTGCCTTTATGAAAATTTCCATTTTGAATGAATTAGTAGTTTTGATGCCATGAGGCAAAAGCCGCCCTCCAAATCTTAGCCCTGCAATGATGCACTGGAGCAGGCAATTTCGTGTGACATGCATTTCAACCAAATTCACAAGGCAGGCACCCATACAATGCTCCCTGCAACAGAGTGCAATAACAAGAAAATGCAGCGACAAAAATTGGAAATCCCATCTCAAGGGCCAGATGCTGCTGTACCTTCCCCATGTGTGGTCATATGAAGCATTTCCAAGCTTAGGTGGAGTGAGAGAGGGGGGGGGGGGGGTGTTTGGTGTGTAAGCCGAGCTCATTTGAATAATTAATCAGTATGGAATAACATAAGGCAGAGCACAAACATCAGCTGACTCTATCCTCAGAGCTTCTGCCCATACCTGTGGTGTCTCCTCAACCTTTGAAGATTCCACCTTGGGCTTTTCTGATTGGAAGCCATTGCTCCTAAACAGCCATTCTTGGTCATCATAATCAGACAGCTCATCCATCTTGGGTACTGTATATACCTGGCTTAAATACTTGGAATCCGGATGAGGTGGTTTTGCAGCTGCTTCAGCGATTTGATCAGCTTGTGCAGTGGCAAGCATGGGCTTCTTCAAGGAGACAGAAGATGAGGGTACTGTACATACCTGGCTTAAATACTTGGAATCCGGATTGGGTGGTTTTGCTGATGCTTCAGTGATTTGATCAGCTTGTGCAGTGGCAAGCATGGGCTTCTTCAAGGAGACAGAAGATGACTGATCTATAATGCCATTTAGCTTGGGTTCCTTAAGGTTACTGGCTGCTCCTTGCCTATCCGCATAGGTGATAGAAGTTTGGCAAGGTTCCAACATCCTTCCATTTTCTGATAAATGATTGGAGGAAGTCGGTCTTGCCAACTTATTAGGCCTACCATCAGTGGCTGTAAGAAGATTGAAAAAGGAAGCATCACTTGTCGGCTAATAATAAAATTATGAGAGTTTGAAACAGCTTGACAAAATTGACTCAATGTAATACCAAAAATCACAGACAATTAACTCAGAAAATTTTAACACAAGAATATCTGGAATCACAAGAGACCCACCAAAGTCTTTAAGGGATAGTGCCTACAACCACTCAAGCAAGAAATTAAGGTTAACACAACTTGAAAGCAATGACTGGGCTGCAATAATTCATGGTTCATTATGAAGAGAACTCACCATGTAAAACTCCATTTGTCTCAACTTCCTTCCGTTTCTTTAGATTTTCCTCAGAAGCAGCATTCTTGTTGCTGCCCTCCAGAAGTTGGGGGGTTTTAATATAATGGCTACCTAAAAGGTCATTCTTGTTGCCCTCTTTTAATTTATTGTGTCCCGTGTTCTTATGTTCAACTTTCACCTCCTTTTTCTTCTCTTTGTCCCTGTTCTTATCCTTCCCTTGGCTCTTTTTCTCTCTAACTTTATCCTTGCGTTTATTCCCCTGTTTATCATCTCCTTCCTTTTCTTTGGTCTTCTCCTTCTCTTCCATCCTTTTCTCAATATTTTTCTCAAATGGTCTAGGCAATCCTTCAACTCTAGTTTGAACAGATGCAGCAGGATTCTGATCCAGTGAACTAGTAAATCTTGCCTCCTTGATTCCTTGCAAATCCATCTTTCTATCATCAACCCTCTTGGTCTTATCCTTACCTTCAGCCCAAGTGCCAGTACCTTTAGCCACCAATTTGACCATCTCCTCATTCCGGTCCATATAAGTAAAATTTTCAACCAACTTGTTCTCGGTCGCTCTGTCATCATCTTTGATCCTCCTGCCCAACTCAGCCAGATGGATTCTCTCACTGAGTTTCTCTCCATTGTGCCCAGAAAATCTTGTTTTGTTTGAAATACCATTTTTATCTTTATCCATTTCCTCATTTTGAATGAGTTTTTCTCCAGAGTGACCCTCAGCTTGCCCTGGAAGTCTCTTCTCACCTGGGGCACTGTTTTTCTCTTTAACCCTATCCTTCTCCTTGTCCTTCTTTTTATCTCTGTGTTTTTCCTTCTTGTCTTTCTTTTCCGTATGCTTTCCATCACTTCTATCTTTCTCTCTTTTCTCTCTACCTTCTTTCTTCTCTTTGTCTTTTTTCTCTTTTTTATGCTTCTTTTCTCTGTGCTTTTCCTGTGAACCATGAAAAACAATGATAAGAATATGTTTTCCAAAAAAACAAAGATATATGGCAGAATTATGTAATATTATAAAGCTGCAGAGAATAATGAAGAATTTTCATATAATAAGCTCTTATTTCCCAAATTAAGTAAATACATCAACAGGAACAAAATTTACTCTTGGTCTTTCTAGTAAGATGTATAACTACAAAGAACAAGGGCTGAAATTTCAATCAAAAGAACCACAACCAATTCGGGGGACTTGATAAAAAATAATTTCAAATATATATATGTACATTGCATAAAGGGGTAAAGATCTAATGCTTCAAAGCATTGGTTGGGGATTAAGGTGATTAATTCTTCCCTCCCCTGTACATCCATATATACATACATATATAGGTAGAGAATGGGGATCTAAAACAGGATACGATAAATATAATAAAACTTGTAAGAGAGAACAAAAAGACAAAGTAGTCATGATGAAGTAATTATTCAAAATCAAGGTGGAATAAAGACTTCACATGGCGGAGACAAAAACATCAACAAATACTAAAATAATTACTGATGTGCAACGTGAGCAAAATGTTGCCAAGCAATACAGGAACTTGTGGATTGAATTGCAGGATGTCTCCTTGCAATTTCCCAAAACTCCAAGGGTTTTAAGTTTGGTTGACCACAGGTTTGTATAACAAGTGAGGCCTAAATTGTAATAAGGATTCTTGTAAAAACTATAAGCATGGCTCCAAGTATAAAAAGATACTGTTCAGTTACGTGTTACTAAAAGACAAATCCCAAAGGAAGCTAAAAAGCGCCATAATCCCATCTGCTCCTCACTTCCAAATGCCATCAGACTTAAAAAATAGAACTTAAATGGCTGTTAAGTTAAAATGTTTCACATACACAAGTTCCTAATCACCTTTTTCCATGACTTCCTAAGGACATGCAAAACAAGTGCCAAAAAATATCTTCAGTACAAATCATGGCGTATCACAAAAGCCTCCCCCTCAAATCATGGCATAATCACCCATTTGCAAACTCAGCAACATTAAGTTCTTTGAGAGCTTGGTAAGATGTCTTCCTAGCTTCATCATGCTTTTTTAACTAATTTCAATTACAATATCAGAACTAGTCCACAGAAATGTTGTAATGCAAAATATATACACACACATTCAATAATTTAAAATCTTCACTGAACACCATAAACCAATCCCCACCAAGCAAGTAAAAGCACAATTTGCTGGACCATAGATACTTCTCATACTATCAAAGTAGGCCATACTTGACCTACTTATTAATGATATAGCACAAACAAGCCTAATATTAAATGTGTTATGTGCATGATTACTGAGTCATATACATTGGCCATCCAGTAAAAAGATTTAGTTCATAAATGTTTAAATACTAGCAGAATCATTTGAGACAGTCCTTTGAGAAAAGGTGAAGTGACATGGGACATATTGGAGAATGTCTAAATGTGCTTGTGGTGGGCTAAAGTTTAGGGAAATTTTTGGACAAAGTTAAATTTTTAAACAAGGGTTAGGTTCCAAAATGAATAGGGTTTTGTAAGGAAGAGAAAAGATTTGATTCAGGATTGAAATAAGGAAAGCAAAAATGGAAATTGAATTTCTTCACAATCTAAGAAGAGTGAGTGAACAGTACTCATGAACATTAAAGAAAAAGAAGAGAGAGAGGAAAAGAACAATAAGGTCAACGTGGCTCAATACTCAAAACACTCAATATTGTATTGATAAATTCCTTGTTTGAATAGGGATTTAAAATAATAAATATATAAATAAAAATAAAATCCTTGTTTAAGTACAATAACGCACTCATACAAATCCTAAATTTTAATTCTTAATAGAACTAGGACTCATACTTTGACTAGTAAACCAAAACCCACACACTTAAAAGACACTTTTTTTTTCTTTCATTTTTTATAATTCATTTTTTTTTTAAATTTGAACCCTAGATATCTCCAAAGGAAACACCAAGTTTCCCATAGGTGCCAAATGAGCTACAATGACTTTGGTCCAACAATTAGAATAACCAAATAAAACATAAATTAAAATATAACACCCAACTAATTACTATCGACACTTTTTTTCTTGTTGATGACTACTATCGACACTTTTTTTTTTGGATGACATAGGAGAACTTCACTAAGATTAGTTGCATGTCGCAAAGCATCATACCGTACAACAATCCTCACTGTTAATCAAACTCCTACAGGCAATTAATCCCACTTGCAGAACTAGTTACCAGGCAATCTAGAGGCTTTTCACCCCTGACAGGCTAAGTAGTTTATCCTCATGCACAAGAGGCAAGTAACTACTATCGACACTTATTCTTAGGCTTTGCCTGAACCTTAGGCTTCCAAATAGGATCTCTTTTCTCTAAGCACACTATGGCTGCACCATCAATTCTTTCCTTCCATCAACAAGTTAAGTGTACTTCTTGTTATCATCAGCAAAAGAGTAAGTATTGAAGATCTGTTTAATTATTTTAAAAAGTGGATGAATGACATCTATCATACCCTCATCGTCTAGATCTATGTCATCATAAGTTCACTTTCATGTTAGCATTGAGGAGTTCAAAAATCTCTTCTTCAAGTTTAGGTTGTTTGGTTTCCTTGATTGCCTCTTGACTTCTTTTAAGACCATCCTTTTCAAGCATAGTAATTGATTTTGAAGGACACTAAGAAGACATATGGCCAACACCACGACAAGTGTGACACTTTATTCAAGAATTAGATCTCCCACTTCCTTGTAATTAAGTAGTACATGAATGAACATTCTAGTTTGGAGCATTAGATAGACTTCTACCAACTGATATCCATAATTGCTCTCTCACCTCTAATATTGCTTGCTACCGCAACTCTTATTAAGGCTTCCCTTTTACTACTCCTTTCCATTTGGTATGCAACTTGAATTGCATTGACCATGATATAAAGTGTCCGTTTGGGAATAGCTTATTTAGCCAAAAAACTTATTTAGCTTTTTAGTGAAAGTGTGCTAAAGTATACTTGTACTTTGAAATTTTTTTTTTTTTTTTTTTTTTAAATAAGGTAAGAAAAAATAAGGTTTTAAGAAGCTATACATAAAAGCTAAAAGTTGAGCTTACAAGCTCTAGCCAAACAAACACAAAGTATACTTGCAGCCAAACAAAAAGAAATATTAGAATTTAATCCATGACAATAATAGAAATCATCCCATGGAAATCCCAATCTCATAACCAAGCTACAAAAATTGTTGGTGTACTCTTCACTGAAACCAACTGTGTGAATTGCAAGCAAGCTCATTGCTTATAAAAACGTGGTACAAGGTAATGAGTCATAGCAATTCATCTATCCTCCCAATATTGAATCGCTACATAATGAGTTTGTAGATACTTTTCCCACCAATTCTAGTTATCCCTGAGTTTAGCCTATGCAAAAAAAAAAAAAAATGTTTGTGCTCCTCGCTTAAGATATAGTATATACCATTTGATAAGTTATCCAAACTATGTAACCAATCATAATTCACCTCTGTATGGCTCTCCCCATGAAAATCACTAACTTCTAGTTCAACACCTCTATCTGCATCAACCAATCTAGGCTCTCCTTGAGGTTAGACCAATTACATTGTGTTTCTTAAGGGTGCACCTGGCTAGCGCTTGGTCCATAGGAATTTAAGGAAGGAAAAGGTAGTGAGCTTGAGGGGAGCATAAAGGTTGAACCTGGACTAAATTTAAAGGATTTGGGTGCTTGATAAGAGGTTGTTTTAGAAGAAATGGACTAAATTTACAGAATTTGGGTGCTTGATAAGTGGTTGTTTTAGAAGAAATCTTGCTTGCTGAGAACAGCAACAAATAGTCCATCTAAAGCTTCTTTCATAGCTGATAATTATTTAAGTTTGTCTCTATTGAATTCACCTTCTCATTCAACTGATTCAAAGTCTTTTTTGTTTTTCCATAATCTTGAGAAAGCGTTAAATTTGGAATCTAATTGTGTTAGTCACCATTATCTCGGATAAGAAATTTCGTTGAGCGGTTGGTGGGAAACTTTTTCAGCAATAAACTTGCAGTAGAATTTTGGCTTTGAAACCAAAATTGAAGCAGGACAAATTGAAGAATTTTTCTACATATGCTTGTTGTGGGTTAAAGTTTAGGGGGATTTATGAATCTAAGATTTAGAACTTCTTAAAAGAAGGGTTATGGTTTAAGAATTGACAAAGTAGTCAATATCATACTGGAGGGTGTTTACGAAGTTGTACACCGGAATTAACCGTGTATAAGTTAGAACTATAATTGATTGATTACAAGTTAGAACCCATGTATTTTATTAAACAGCTTTAAAAAAAAATGTGATCTCCAAATCAATATATTGCCCAAATAGCATGTTAAGTTTACCACCACCCTTAATTAATATGAGAAAAATAAATAAATGTGAGAAAGAAATAGGTGTGGAGAAATGAATCCTCATGGAGAGTAGATGGACAAAACAAAATAGAGAAACTAACCCAACATATCTTTTGACCTATAGCTAAAAATAAACATTTAGGGAAATGAAAAGGCAAAATCTTGGGAAAACAAAAGATAAGTTATCGAGATAGGTGATTTTTTAAAAGGGGGGGGGGGGTAAGTGATAGTTTGATTTAGGTGGACAACTGAGGGGATTGGTGGAGAAAATGAAACCAAAAAGAGAAGAAAAAAGGAGTACAACGACCCAAAAGAGGGCTAGTCAAGTTACAACTAAGAGAAGAAAAAAGGAGTGCAACGACCCAAAAGAGGGCTAGTCAAGTTACAACTAAGGCTAGTCGTTATGCCCAAGATCCACCTAGTGAACACCTAATGTGGGACTCAGCACAACACATACTCACACAATCCAATCCACACAATTTGAGATATCACAAGGAGGATTCATTAATTCATACATCAGACCAACACTTCCACCATACTGATATGAGCAGGGATAGACCCAGGATTTTAAGCTAAAGGGCGCCAGAGTATAAAGAAAAAAAAAATCTAAACAGACATCCATATAGTATTAAAAAATTATAAATACTCAAAATCATTGTCTCTAAATATATTAAGATGCAACCATTTACCAACAAAGACAACAACAAAAACAAAATAATGTTTTTTTAATACTAGGTTGGCTAGGAATTTTTGTTGTTGAAGTTATAGCATTCACAGTGGTGGTGCTAAAAATTTTAGCTTTTAGCACCTCAAAAAACTACTTTATCTATTTTACCATCTCACTTTACAATACACCCAATATCAAATATTATTCTTTTTTTTATCACTTCATTTAAAATAATATACGAAACTCATTAAAATAATAAAGGAAGAGAGATAATTTGAGTTTTTAATTGAAGGAAGATATATAATCTTAATAAAATATTGTAATTTATTTTTAACAACTTGCTACAGTCAACTGGTATTTATACCAGTTTACTGCAGTTGTAAAAAATTTAGCTTTAGCTTCTTCAATAGCACATGACTTTTTTGTTCTTTGATGGTAAAATAGTTTTTTTTACTAAAATACAATCACCATTGTGAATGATTTTATTGTTTTTGTTAAGTTTTTGGGTTGGATAGTTGCTCTTTGGGTGAGGCTAGTTATGCTTATTGAGGAGAAAGGGGACCTAAGATTTTGGAAGAGGGGCCCAACTACAAAAATTAAATATATAATAACTAAAATAAATAAATTTTGGACCCAGGGGACCCGAGCCCCCTTGGGGCCCATCTAGGTCCATCCCTGAGTACGAGTGCACGACAACAAGAGTACAAGGATTCAAAATATATGAGAGAGAGAGAGAGAGATAGAAGAAGAAGAATAAGAAAGGGCCAAGCATAAATTCTGTACTGGCTGAAATCGCTTTTTCTGACCAAAACAGGTACACGCTTAAATATCATATAAAAGCCAAAATAGTCTGGAATTTAAACCTCTACATTTTGGAGGTAGTATCTATATTGGATTGTTTGCCAAGATGATAAATTCTGACCATACTGGCCAATGTGGTATTAACTACTTTGGAATGAATAGGGTTTTGTAAAGAATAGAAAAGATTTAATTTTGGATTGCAGTGAGGTAAGAAAAGACCAACCAAATTTCTCCAAGTCTAAGAATAGTAGCGTGAACAGTGACAAAACATCAAAGAAAAGGGGGGTGGGGGGGAGAGAGAGAGAGAAGAACAACAACAAAAAAAAAAAAAATAAGGATAACGTGCCTTAATACTCAAACAGTTAATATTTTATTGATGTTCATATCATACCACATTTTGATGGCAGAATCATAACATGCTTATAAAAAGGATATTCTCTTTGAAAGCCTACGGCTAAGGCAAAGCCCAAGAAGTGTCCATGGTAGTTAATTAAGTTTTTATATTTTATTAGGTTATTCTTGAGTCAAGGGTATTTTAGTAATTTTACAATTGTTGGGTATGGCCCATAGGTTTTATTAATGAATCTTATTTAATTATGGGTCTTTATGTATGGGCTTTGGTTTAATTTATTATGGTTAAATAGTAGTCCTGGGAATCCTAATACTACTAGTACAAGTAAGAGTCTTAAAAAAAAAAAAAATATATATATATATATATGGTGGTGCTCAATGTATTCAATAAAATGAGTTGATTAATAAAATTGAGTGTTTTGAGCAATAGGTTACTGTTCACACAGCCCCCTAAACAGCCCTAACTTCTCTCTCATTCTTCTTTCCTAACCCTAAACCCACCACAACTAAACGTAGACAAATCTCTAATCTAATTTGTCCTACATCACAGTTTATATAGACCCTAAATATTTGCCTAGTAGAACCTATGTTGCACAAACACGGATACAAGTCCAAGAGTACAACAATTTTTGAAAAACAAGGGTACGACACTATGGGGGTATGGAAATTAATTAATTAAGTAATATTTATATTTAGGTATATTTTTTAAATATTTTTAGCCTTAAAATATGTTTAACACCCAATATTTAACTTTAATTATAAAAAATAAAAATAAAAAATAAAAAAAACTAGCAGGACACACAAAAACAAAAAACACTAAACCCATAATAAACAAGTAAACAATATAAGGCAGAGGCAGATTTCAAGGAAAAAAAAAACATTGATATAGCTCTGTAAGGCAGATAAAAAAAAAAAAAAAATCATAAAACCAAACAAAATAAAAAAAAATACTAAACCTATACTATATATAAGAACACAGTAGGCTAATAACTGAGATAAGTGTACACCCTAAGCGAGAAAAAAAAAAATGAACAACAAAAAGGAACGCGAGACCTGAAGAACACGAGAGAGAGAAACGGCAGAGGGAGAGAGGCTTTGGGCCCTTGGGGTCATTGGAGAAGCTTGGTGGTTGCCGATCTACGCCCTACAGTGGTCACCGATGAGAAGTGGAGCTCAGCTGAGGCGTGAGGATTGAAGGTGAAGCAGTGAGGAGGCATTGGTCCCAGAAGATAAGAGGGGCAAACAAATTTTTAGGGCTTTAATCAAACAAGATCAACACTAACGGATTGTCAAGATGTCAACATCTTGAGTTTTCTTTTTTTTTTTTGGGATCTGCCGTGTCCACTGTGCCAGCACCGGGTCGGAATTTAAAAAAAAAAAAAAAAAGGAAAAAGAAAGAGACATTGCTGGACATGGATTTTTGGCATGTCTTTCCAGTACCCGTGTCCGACATGGGTACTAGACCAAAAATGGCGTGTCTGTGCAACATAGAGTAGAACTAGGACTCCTACTTTGAATAGTAAACCAAAACCTAATTGAATCAAACCAAAGCCCACACACAAAGACTCATACATCAAATAAGACTTTCTTATAAAATAGAAACCAAGGCCCACAATTATGACCCACACCCAACATTTACAAAATTAGTAAAATTCCCTTGACGCTAGAATAATCAAATAAAACATAAAATTCTTGTTCTGTCACCCAACTGATCTAGGGTGTCCAATAAAACATATATCGAGGGAGGAGTTGGTGGGACTTTCAGATGAAGATCAGATCCGTCGCCTTCAAATCAAAGGTGACATAGATCAGTTGGCTTCTCTTGAGGAGATTTCTTGGAGGCAAAAGTCTCGGGCCTTGTATGTGAAGGAGGGCGATAATAATACTCGATTCTTTCACAGATTAGCAAACTCTCATAGAAATGCTAATCAAATTAAAAGGATTGAGGTGGATGGTGTTCTTTATGAGGATGAGCCTGACGTGCGCTCTCAGTTAGTTCTTTTCTATCAAGGACTATTTAAGGAAACTGAGGTGGGGCGTCCCTCTATGGATGGGCTAGATTTTGCTTGTATCGAAGAGGGTGAGCGGTTATCGTTAGAGAAGGAGTTCTCAAAGGAGGAAGTCTCCCAGGTATTAAGGGAGATGGAGGGGGATAAAGCCCCTGGTCCTGATGGTTTCACCATAGCTTTTTTCCACACTTGTTGGAGTGTGGTGGAAAAAGATGTTATGGATTTTTTCGCCTATTTTCACCGACACTCGGGGTTTGAGAGGTCTATGAATGCTTCGTTTATCACTTTAATTCCTAAGAAGTGTAATGCCATTAACATCAAGGATTTTCGTCCCATCAGTTTGGTGAGTAGCGTGTACAAGTTGCTATCTAAGGTTTTGGCTAATAGGTTGAGGGTGGTTTTGGACAAGCTCATATCTGAGACTCAAAATGCGTTTGTTGGCGGAAGGCAAATTCTAGATTCAGTGCTTATTGCAAACGAATGCCTGGATAGCAGGTTGAAGAGCAGAAGTCCAGGGGTGATATGCAAGCTTGATATTGAAAAAGCTTATGATCACGTGAACTGGGAAGCCTTGTTTTATTTGATGGACCGGATGGGTTTTGGGATGAAATGGAGGGGGTGGATTAAGGCTTGTGTTACGTCTGTCCGTTTTTCTGTCCTGGTAAATGGATCTCCTGAAGGTTTTTTTGGATGCTCGCGTGGATTGAGACAAGGAGATCCACTATCCCCGCTATTGTTTCTCTTGATTATGGAGGTTCTAAGTAGACTCTTGAAGAAGACAGAGGAGTGTAATCTTATTCGGGGATTCCATGTGGGAGGTGTGAACGCTGTTGGTGTGCATATTTTCCATCTGTTATTTGCTGATGACACTATCTTATTTTGTGATGCCTCTAGGGAACAGTTGCTGTCCATAAGGTTGGTGATGTCTTGTTTTCAGTCTTTTACAGGGTTGAAGGTTAATATCGGGAAAAGTGAGATCGTTCCTGTTGGGGAGGTGAATAATATAGATGTTCTGGCTAATATTCTTCAATGTAGAGTGGGCAGATTGCCTATGAAATATTTGGGGATGCCGTTGGGAACTTCTTTTAAGACAGCTGCGGTATGGAATCCTATTTTGGAGAAAATGGAGAAGAAGCTATCTAGGTGGAAGCGGCTCTATTTATCTAAAGGTGGTAGACTCATGCTTATAAAGAGTACTCTCTCAAGTCTCCCTACATATTTTTTATCTCTTTTTACTATTCCTAAAGTTGTGGCGGCTAGATTGGAAAGTATTCAGAGGAATTTTCTGTGGGGGTCTTCTGAGGGGAGTTTCAAGTTTCCGTTGGTGGCTTGGGATAAGGTGTGTTCTCCCGTTGAGAGGGGCGGTTTGGGGATAAGAAATGTGGTGTCTTTTAATCAAGCTCTTTTAGGGAATTGGCTATGGAGATTTGGTCATGAAGCTACCCATCTTTGGAGGAGAGTTATCTCCTCAAAATACGGTGAGGGTCAAGGGGGGTGGTGCACTAAAGTCTGCAGGAGGGCTCATGGGTGTGGTCTTTGGAGAAGCATTAATGAAGGGTGGGAGAGCTTTTCTAAGCATCTGTCCTATGAAGTGGGTGATGGTACTCGTATCCGCTTTTGGCATGATAGGTGGATTGGTGAGAATTCTTTAAAAGATCGCTATCCTGTGCTTTATGCATGTTCAGCAGTCAAGGATGCTTGCATCTCTGAGGTTTTGTGGGCTCCAGAAGGGGGTTCTGTTAGAGTGTGGAATTTAAGGTTTTATAGAGCGTTTGAAGATTGGGAGTTGGCTGCTTCTTACTCTCTTTTTCAGCTTATCCATCCTCATATTCCTCGAGGTGATAGGAGAGATACTCTTCGCTGGGGGCTGAAAGGGGATGGGAAGTTCGACACCCGATCTTACTACCGTGAGATTCGGGGTGCCTCGAATTCTTTATTTCCTTGGAAGGGTGTTTGGAAACCAAAGATTCCTAAGCGCGTGGCTTTTTTTCTTTGGACTGCTGCCCATGGTCAGATCCTCACTTTGGATAACCTAATGCTTAAGGGTCGTCCTCTAGCTAATTGGTGTTGTATGTGTTGCTCTGATGGAGAGTCGGTAGACCACCTTCTTCTTCATTGTCCTATTATACATTCCCTATGGTCTTTCATGCTTCAGGCTTTTGGTATTCATTGGGTTATGCTGGGTTCGGTGGCGGGTTTGTTATCTAGTTGGCATCAATGGCTTGGGAAGCATAATTCGGAAATTTGGAACTTGGTTCCAGGGTGCTTAATGTGGATTGTGTGGCTGGAGCGAAATCGTCGATCTTTTGAAGATAAAGAGAAAACATTGGAGGAGTTAAAGATTTTATGCCAATGCAGTCTAATGGAGTGGTCTCAGTGTTGGGGTTTTACTGAGTGTTCTTCCCTCTCTGAGTTTATGCCTTCCCTTAGCTTAGTTTCCTGACTTCTCTCTTGCTATTGTGTTGTGTAGTGTTGTGCTGTGTTGCTGTTTTATTGCTGTTGTGTTGTGTTGTTGTTCATCATCATGAACATCTTGTACTTCTCTCTTCTTTTTTTTCCTCTTTAATATAAGTTTTCTAATTACCTATCAAAAAAAATAAAACATAAAAATATAATTGACTCTGGAATAACCAAATAAAATTAGATAATAAAAAACTAATTAACTACCATGCATACTTATTCTTGGGATCCACCTTAACCTTAGGCTTCAAAAGAGGATATTATTTCTCTAATCACACTATGGTTGCATCATCATGAAGACTTGCAAGCCAGGGAAAAGCAAATATCCTCAGTAAGTCATCTGCTTTGAGAGCTGCTCTAATTTTTAAAACTCTTGTGCCAAGACAAGACATAGCCCCCTCTATCTACCTATCTCATTTCCTCTCTCCTTTTTTGTATTTCTTGATTACTAATACAAAGATCTACTCTTCCAAGGCAGGGCTGTTAATAACAGGTGTTAAATTTCTTGCTTCTAGAGCTATTTTAAGCACCTAATGCAAATCTCATTGCAACCTCACGTGTGAGATCTGTATAAGCAATAAACTGCCTGCAAGAATAACATTAAATGTGAGATCTCTGCAGGCAACCAAATATCTTTTTTTTTTTTTTTTTGATAAGGCAACCAAATATCTTTGAGTATAACATTTTCCTTCCAACTTCCTCATCACAAGATAAAAATTAAGAATCTGATTTCCATGCTAGCCACCCTTCATAATCACAATAATCAGAGGAAATAAATAACAAGTTTAGCACCCTGGAACAACTACTAAAAGATGTTAACCACCAGATTTGGACTAATATAAATGGAGCCTCACTTATGAATATAGTTTAAGATTAGTGCTACAAACTCCCCTCCCCAACCCCCCCCCCACCCCAAAAGGAAAAAAATGTATGTAAAAAATATGCTCTATATGTTTTCCAGATAATCTCAAGCAAGGTCTCAAATTCAATTCTAAATTGTAATTAAATCCTTCACATATCAATTCATTTTTTAGCTACCTGAATCAGTAACATCCTATCTGTTAAGAACCAAAATCAAAGGGGAATATATAACAACACAACTTGATATTGTACCAGGTGAAAGAGCAGATCTAAATGAAACAGGAATATGGACAAAGGAATTCATAGACTCACACACACATACAGAAACAGTTATTGTAAAATCATTAATTTCTCCTGTCCTCACATACTGATCGTGATGCTGAATTGATCTGATATCCTATACCAAATAAATAACACATACAAAGAGAGTTCGTAAAATCTTCCGTTTCTCCCATCCCCTATATTCCTAAATTAGGTTGTAGGTAAATCAAGTATAGCTCACAATGACGGCTTCCAATGTATTAGGACTTAGGTCATCACATGCAATCATTTATGATAGTGAATTGACCTAGTATCCCACAGAAACTAAATAACCCACTTAATTCCAAAAAGAGATTCAAAATTCAAACTTTAAGGAAAAAGTGGTTGTAGATTATCTTTATTGAAATTATTATTATTTAACTTCTAGAGATTTCCTCCAAATATCATAGACAAACTACAAGCATAGAGAAACCAAAATCCAGTGATTAATTTCATGAAAGAAAAATACTAAAAAATGCCTCCACTAAATAGGATAATGCCATCAAGAGTAACAAATCAACTATATGTGATATTTAATGATGAGAATAGGTATGGCCATCCTAATCACATTATTCAATAACCTTGCACCCTTGCATCTTCAAAGGCATTTGAATTCTTAGATTGACAGAATACAAATTAAGGACAGGATAAATAAAATTAATTGCTCTTCATCTGACGAACTAATTGGTATAGGTAGATTTCATATTATAATTACCTTGCTACCCGAACTGAACAAATTATCAGACAGCAACAGACACATCATATACATAAGCTTGAGGAAGCATAAATCGGGGAGGAAATGCCATTGTAATAACTTCAGTAGCCATTCTAGAATATATTCTTACATTTCTTGATAAGATAATGACAAAAACATAGAGGAATGATTAACATAGTTAAATCCTATCAATCAATCAGAATTTTCCTTCTCAACCATCAAAAATAAAAAGGCAATAGCTTCAAAGTACCCCTGCTAGTTCAACTTTTCATTATATTCAACAGCACCCAAACATCCACCAATAATCTCTATTCTTATATAATAAAGATCTTATCTGTTTTTAGAATACAACCTACCAAATCAATCTACTAATTAACAGTGGTTTTCGGTTAGATATACATGAAATTATGCATATTTATTTAAGCAATTACAGGAACTTATAGAACAGTTTCAAATGTATTGGTTCAATCTAGGGCCGTGCATCTTACAAAAATACTTTTCACATGTGCCTGCTAAATGCTATACCAAGTATAGACTATTAATGGACAAAAGAAAGTAAAATTAACCTTTTTTAGTAAGTCCACATCCTCTTTCCGTGCCTTCTTTTCATATCCTGGTGGTGGGAACGGAAAGCAGCGCGACATTGCACAAAATCCAGCAATACACTACACAAGCGCCTTCCAAATGCAAAAATGTTGGAATCACTTTCCAGGAGCACTGTTCCAGAAGGGGAACGAACCAGCAACTATGCTTCTGTCCATGCACCATGTCCCCACATTCATTTCCAGCTTCAATATACCTCCATAAGCTTACACAGTTTCGAAACCCACCAACCTTTCTTCCCCTCTAGCTCAAATGCACAAACAGGTCAAGCAAATATCACTGAAAGTAACTCGAGAAAATTACACTCAGGCACGGCAACCACACAATCAAAGTAACTGTAATAATATACTGTACTAAACTAGTAGAACAAAACCCAGATGGCAAAAGACTGACTGATGAAAAAGAAAAAAAGCCCCTTTGGCCTTTGGTGAATAATGATTTGAGCTGAAACTATCTATGTTAACCCAAAGGGTTTCTTGAGAAACGAAAAGAGTGAAGTGCAATCAGAACCTCTTCTTCTGAGCCAATACAGAATCATCACCTCCTCCTCCTTATAAGCAAATCCCAACAACAAAATCATTCCCCTACAAAGAGAAGATCACAAACTCTGCAAAACAGAACCCAGAAATCCTGAATCTCCGAAACAAAACAGAAAAAATAACAACAAAGAAGCAAAACAAAATAAAAATCACATTCCCCAACAAAAAAAAAAGTCTTGGATCACTGTCTTTATTAACAACAATTCAATATGTGCAATCCTCTTCCATGCTCCTCTGAGCAACAATGGGCATGATTATTTCCAAGCAATCTCCCAACTTGAAAACTCCCCCAGTAGCACTAGTCTCAAATTTTAACAATTTCGATTCCATCCAAGATCGCCCATAACTCTCCAATCCCCTAAATCTCTAATCCATTAATAATTCACTACTAAATTCCACAACTGCTTGGTTACGATCCAACCACAAAACCCCTAGACCATTCACGCTTCTCAGTACGAAGAAATTCTCAGTACCCTAAACCATAAAAAATAAAAACCCTAATTTCCTTACTGTGAAGCAAATTGAGAAATTTGAAATTTAGGAAAATATAAATAAATAAAAAGGAAAAGTGAGGATAAAAAAATTTAAAAAAAAAAAAAAAAAAAACCTTTATAGGCAATTGTTTTGTAAGGTACCGATCAAAAGGAAGAGGAAAAGGGAAGTTTGGATTCGAAGCGTTAATGAGAAAAATTGAGGAATAATTTTTAGAAACAAAAAAAATTAATAATAAAAAGTTGGTGGAATTGTTGGGGATTGAGATTACCTTGTCCGCTACAAAGTGAGCATTGTTTGTAGGAGGACAAGATCTCTCTCTTTCTATGTTTTTTTTTTTTTTTTTTTTTTTTTTGGTTCTTGAAGAAGCAGCAGCAGAAATAGATAGTTAGAAGTGGAAAATTGGGGGGTAAGAGCAGTTAATATATAATAATTAGAATAAAAATAGAAATAATAATTGAGGTGAGGGAGTGAGAGGGTGTGGATTCTGGGTTTTTGTTTGTGTGTCCAGTGCTTCTCTCTCTTTCTTTTGTTGGGTGTGTCTGTGTCTGTGTTGTTAAGTGTGTGTTTCGAGTATTTGTGTCTCACAGACGCCCCTCCCCCTCTCTCTCTCTCTCTCTCTCTCTCTCTCTCTCTCTCTCTCCTCCCAGTAGGCCTTTATTCGGAAGTCACACGCGATAATGAATGACTAAAAAAATAATTAAAAGGGGCTTTGAGGCCCAAATATATCTACGAGACCATCTCCCTTTCTCACATTAGAGTTTAGAGAGAGAAGCTTCCTCATCTACCAAGCTCCCTAGTCCCTACTTATCATGATTTTAAAAACTGGACTGGACTGACTTGTTTAATTAGTTCAATTAGGAACCAGGTAACAGCCTGGTCTATAAAAATGCCCAAAACTGAAAACCGAAGGCAAATTCAATTTTATTCCCGGTTCGATTTTTAAAACCATGCACCTATACCTATGTGCATCTTTGCCATTCTCTCTTTTCTTTTTCTTTTTCTTTTTTTAAGACAAGACTTTTTCCTTTTTTATGAAATTTTAAAGCTTTTGTTTGTTTCGGCTAAAAATATTTCTCTCATTCTTGAGTGTTTGATCCAATTGAAAACACTAATCAAATTGAAAATATTTTTTGAATTGATCACCAAATCACCCCTTGTCTTGTGTAAATTGTTTTCCTATCAAAAAAAAAAAAAAAAAGCTAAGTTGAATTGTGGTAATGAGGCAGTGGAGTGTGTGAATATGTTGGATATTTCTAGATGGGTGAAGAACAGACTTCTTGGTTTTAGTAAACTGGTGGGGCTGCCTTTGAGTCGACATAAGAAGTTATGTATTGCTTTGTTACAAAAGATTGAAAGGGGAGGCTGCCAAAGTGTTGAACAGGAAAGTTACAGTTTCTAGAAAAGTTGTCATCTATAAGGATAAAGGGAAGAGAGAGCTGAGGAATTTGCAATCTTCAGTTAATTATGATGGTAGGTAGTGTGTTGGCTACTGAGCTAATTTATCAGTTGGGGATTTCATGTCTTTATGAATTTAAAAATTCTTTCTTGGAATGTTAGGGGTCTGAATGACTGTCGGAAACGTTCGATAGTGAAAAAATTTATTGCATGAGTGGAAGTGTGATGTAATCTGCCTTCAAGAAACTAAGCTTATTGGCCTGGATAGACAGATGGTTAGCAGCCTGTGGAGTTGTCCTTTTGTGGATTGGGTGGCTTTAGATGCTGTCTAGACGGCCGGTGGGGTTTTGATGATGTGGGATAGTAGGGTTTTAGAGAGGTTGGAGTTTTTGGTGGGTTCTTTTTCTATGTCTGTTTGGTGGCAAGGGGTGGGGGACGGCTTCAGTTGGGCGTGCTCTGGGGTTTATGGCCCAATTGATAACAATGCGAGGGGGCTAATGTGGGATGAGTTGGTTGGTGTACTCAAGCTCCACTATCACTCAAAAAATCCAACACTTTTATTTGGTCACAAAACTCAGTCATGTATCTCAGTTTTTAACTTCACTTTTTGCCAAAATAATGGACCCACCCACTAACACTACACAGAAGAATATGGTTTCTACCCGCGTTCCTTTTTTTTTTTTTCCTGCTCTTCAAACCCAACTACACCGAAACCTAGCTCCACCACCACCAACGGCAACCCCCTTCATACACCACCACCAATGGCAAACCCAGAAATCCACAACCACAACCACCACCACCAACAGCCCTCAACACAACCACAACCTCCACCAAAAAATCTGAATGAATCAAAAATCCAAACCCACCAACAGCCCTTAACCAAATGTGTTTGATTGAAAAAAAAAAAAAAAGAAGCATCAGGTCTCACCGCGTTATAGCCATCACCACGTGAAGAAAAAAAAAGAGAGAAGGAGAGCTCTGGGTTCAATTCGCCTGCGAAGCTTGATCTCTGGTCTTGGCTTAGTCTGATTCGTCGGCAAAGCTTCCAATCTCTGTGAAGCATCAAGTCTCACGATCCGACCTGGGCTCAGTCTGATTCATCGGCGAAGCTTGATCTCTGGGTTGGAGAGAGATGTTACTTGATGGGACAAAATCAAAACCCAACACCGGCGATCATGGTCTTGGTGTTTCGAGGCTCTCGCTTTGATGGTGGCGGCGGAATTGGGTTGAACCAGAGAAAGGAAGAAAGAAAGAACCAGACAAAGGAAGAAAGAAAGAAAAAACAGAGAGAGAGAGAGAGAAAGAGAGAAGCCAGAGAAAGAAAGAAAAAGAAAAAAGTGGGAGAAGAAAGAGAGAGGTAATGCCATCAACACATATTGGCCCCACAAAGGTCAAAAATCTACAATCCTGCCACTAAGTTATGTATCTCAGAAACTGAAAACACCAATTTGGTGTTTTTGGTTTTCATCACTCTCACTCAAAATTTTTGAGTTTGAGTAATGAAAACAAGATTAGGAAATCAAGCCAAACAAAAAAAAAACTGTGTGGGTCCCACGTTTTTTGATAACTCAGTTATGAATTTTGGATCATATCACTCAAAACACCTCTAAACCAAACAAGCCCCTAGCAACTAACCGTGCAAGAAACAAGATGAGTTGATTACGAGCGAAACCAAACTCTTAAATTTAAACTCCTATTGTATTTTGCTTGTAATATTTTTATAATGGCTCTTATTTCGTGAGATTAAACTACATTAAATGTTGTTATTCTTGATTTTGTGTATTTTGAAAATATACTTTTTTAGAAGAATAAAAAAAAACAATTCAAACACCTAAAAATGTTTTAGGTGAACAATATCTACACATTTGGGATGTGGTCGTTACAGAAGGTGTTAGGCACCCAACCCTGGCGTAAAGCGTTTGTAGGTGGCTTTTTAAGTCCACTTGACTTGTGGATTGGCCTCCACTCATTGTGTTCCAAGTCTTAATCTTGTTAAAGGGTTCTTTAACATGTTGTTCTAACTCACATACACTCTAACATGCATCTAAACACAAACAACATGGCATATCATCCCCAAGCCTAGCATTCATCTATCATGGCATTAAGCATACATCATCAAGGGCAGAAGCATCACTAGACAGATCTAAACATAAAGCAACCAAGCGTAGGCATACAAACTCGTGGCATTCAACCAAGCATATTAGGCAATTCCATATTCAAAGCTAGAATGCATGTTCATGTGATCTATGCATTACTTACTTCACTTACCTTACTATAACACAGCACATATGCATCAATGAATATTCATGTTCATGTTCATGGTGTTCACATAATCTAAACCCTAATATGCATTAAAAGGATAAGACAAAACAAAACAAAACAAAATAAAATAGAAGAACAGATACTTAAAGATATGAAAAACAAGGTTAAATAGAGGCTAAACATGTAAAAGAAAACAAAGAGAGAACAAATAGAAGTGAATTAGGGTTTCTGGGCACAAGTGTACGTACGCATACATAGGGTATGCATGTGCATCCCAACTATACATAGGGTATGCATGCATACACGCCCAATAAACCTAACCCATAAACTTAGAACAGAAAGGCAAAGAAAACCGAAAATCTAACCACCTAGCATGCTTCTAACATAAACACAAAGTAAACCTAAACTAGACAAACATATCAAAGCCAATAAAACATATAAACAAACAACAGAACAAGGAAAAGTGAAAAGCCAAAGTTAGAACTTTTACCTCAACACAAAGACTCTTTAGAGCTTGATTTTGACCGTTCCCCCCAGTCAATTTATTCACAACCAAATCAAAATAGGTTAGCAAACTTTAGAACTCAAAGATCAAGACTAGAATATGTCACAATCAAATAAAACTTGACTTGAGGATGTTTTATGAAAAACTCCTTCTTTGATTCACTATTTTCTAGTGAATCTTGCGTATTTTGCCTCTGTTTTTGTGTGTTTTGAAAAAAAAAATGCCTTTTATGGCTTTTTATAATGGTAAAATAAAGGTGTGGGGCAGCTCCCAAACGACGTGAGATTTGTTCCAAACCATGTTTAATGCAAAAAAAGTATTCATTTCATAGTTTTTGGAACCCTAGTTGTGTATACGTGCCCGTGTATGCGTGTGCATTCCATAAGCATATGTGTGTATGTGTGAGACTGGGAAAAACTCAGGTGCTCTCAAAAAAGAGATTCGGGTACTTTAAGGCACCTTTCTTTTTGGTCAAGTGGTGTGGAGTCGCTAGTTATTTTTTATAAAAAAAATAAGAAAAAATAAATACAATTACATATTCAAAATACTTTGAATGTCATTGATTGAATAAATAAAGTACAATTTGATAGATTAACTTTACAGGGCTTTGGTCCTAGTTACATTCTATGCAAAAAAGGAAAATACAAAGCTTTGGTCCTAATTACATTCTACCAAAACTAAAGACAAAACACTAATCTATTAACCAAAATCCTAAGTTCGGAGGCTAGGTTACGAAATGGGAAAGTGTCAGACATCCATTTCGCCCAGATAGAGTCTGGTCTTCTAGACTTTAATGACCATTATATACCCTTTTGTATGATGTTGAATGATATGTTATAACACATGACACAAATTAATTTAAACAAATTTGTCTTATGTACATGTCCTCTTTTCAAAAGAAAAATAAGACTTGTTTTGAAAATTTAAAAAAATCAGATTTAATTTGTAAAAATCAAATATGTTTTTGTAAAAGGTAAAAAAATGGGATTTGATTGGTAAAAATCAGATTCGTTTTTAAAAGGTAAAAAAAAAAAGAGATTTGATTTGTAAAAGTCAGATCTATTTTTGTAAGATAAAAAAAAATGAGATTTGATTTGTAAAAATCAAATCTATTTTCGAAAGTAAAAAAAAAAAAAAAAAAAAGACTTTTGAAAGAGGATTCACATCCATGAGACAAACTTACTATGCATGCACCACATATTCATGGAATGACATTAAAAAAAAAAAAAATAATAATAATAACTTTAACCTAGCTCTTAATTCCTTCTTTGAAATTTCAAAATCTACAATTTTATAAAAAAAGAAAACTGTCTTAGAAAAAAATTCAGATCTTTATTTAATGAAAATATAGATCAATTTTGTGTTTAAAAAAAAATTCAAATCTACATTTAAGGAAGATACATATCAATTTTGATGTTTGAAAAAAAATCATATCTGCATCTAAGGAAGATACAGATCAGTTTTGATATTTGAAAAAAATTCAGATTTGTTTCTAAGGAAGACACTGATCAATTTTATGTTTGAAAAAAAAATTCAGATCTGCATCTAAGGAAGATGCAGATCAGTTTTGATATTCATTAACAGGTTTTGAAATCAAAGAAAAAGAAATTAAAACTAACAATCAACTAAAGAACATGTTAAAGAAAATTTCAACTAAATATCTAAGCATAGCAAATACGAATTTAGAACAAGGCACAATAAAACAAATTAACCATATTCATGCAACGAACAACAACGTGCTAATTAATGGAAAAGAAGAGAAAACTAGAAAACATAATTAAATACCTCTTGCATGAGCGTGCTCTTCAAATGAAAGAATATTTTAGAAATCAAAGAAGGTTATTCACTTCTTTGAGGTCTAAAATACTTTACTTAAAAAAGAGAAGTTCCTAAAGCAAAAGCCTCCAGAACGTCTTTAACGTAAGGGGAGCAAAGAAGTCAGAAAAGAAGAGCCCATAATTCTAATCTTTTTCCTCTATTTATAGAGGTTAGGATGCTTAAAAAATAAGCTGAATGAGATCAGATACGAATTGGAACGCGTCCTTATCTCTAAAAAGTCGAAAAAAATAGGCTTTATCTCAATCAGGAAGTTCCCAGGCTGGGCTGAGCATTTGGGCTAGTTAGCACTCCAAGAGTGTTGACAGGCCCTCTTGGGTGCCAAGCCCACGTTTGAATTTTGGTCCGATTTGGACTCATTTTTTTAGGATTTTTGAGCCAGGAATTGCACATAGACGCATTTTTAATCCATATTCTAAAAATTAATCATTTTTTCTTGATATTCAGGTCTTTAAAGTGATAATTATCTCATAAATAAATATTCCAAAAAAACTTGATTATCCATAACTTCTTTGTTATCTAATTATTCACTTTATCCCCATGCAAGCAAGCCTATTTTTTACACTAACCAACAACCAATTACAAAATTATTTAATTAACTTTAATTGTTCAACCAATCAGAATTAATTTAAATTAATCACACATGGTTGATTCCACCCAAACAAAATGCATGCAGACCATGAAAACTTGATTTTGTGATATCTTTCAATCCGACGGTCCGATTTGGGAATTAAAGATACCATCGTGATCTTTAGAATCTCAAGATCATTTTTATGATATGCAATGAATGAATTAATGCATGTAATGCAACTCTAAATTTTGGATATATGAATGGTCACTCTAGCCATCTTCTAAGATTAAATTATGGGTGCAAAATCGAGTGTCTACAGAATGCCCCTCATTGACAGAGCTTGCAAAGCAAATGTCAATGTAAATTAAAGACATTGATTTTAGTGGCTATGATTTAATTGAGGTTGAGTTTTCAAAGTAGCCCTAGAACCTAAAACCTTGGGACATAGAACTAGTGTTTTATTGTTTTGAAAAATGAAAATTATGAATACTTGATCTACTTGATAATTGATAAACCTGAATTAAATCTTGAAATCTGAGGTGACTGAGAGGCTTCTCTATCTCAATCTCGATCTGGGGTGGATTAGGAGGCTTCTTTATCTCAATCTGCATGTGAAAGCAACCAAGAGGCTTTTCTATCTTGATCTGAGTGGAAGGTAACCAAGAGGCTTCTCTATCTTGGAACCTAGGGTGATTGAAAGGCTTCTCTATCTCAATTTGGAACTATGGCGACCGAGGGGCTTCTCTACCTTGATCTAAATGGGAGGTAACCAAGAGGCTTCTCTATCTTGGAACCTGAGGCGATTGAGAGGTTTCTCTATCTCAATCTTGAATTGTGGCAACCAAGGGGCTTCTCTACCTTGATCTAAATGGAAGGTAACCAAGAGGCTTCTCTATCTTGGAACCTGAGGCAATTGAGAGGCTTTTCTATCTCAATCTTGAACTGTGACGACCAAAGGGCTTCTCTACCTTAATCTAAATGGAAGGTAACCAAGAGGCTTCTCTATCTTGGAACCTGGGGCGATTGAGAGGCTTCTCTATCTCAATCTGGAATTGTGACGGCCAAAGGGCTTCTCTACCTTGATCTCTATGAGAGGTAACCAAGAGGCTTCTCTATGTTGGAACCTAGAGCGATTGAGAGGCTTCTCTATCTCAATCTTGAACTGTGACGACTAAGGGGCTTCTCCACCTTGATCTTTATGGAGGGTAACCAAGAGACTTCTCTATCTTGGAACCTAAGGCGATTGAGAGGCTTTTCTATCTCAATCTTGAGCTGTGGCGACCAAGGGGCTACTCTACCTTAATTTGAATGGGAAGTAACCAAGAAGCTTTTCTATATTGGAACCTAGGGCAATTGAGAGGCTTCTCTATCTCAATCTTGAATTGTGATGACCAATGGGCTTATCTACCTTGATTTCTATGGAAGGTAACCAAGAGGCTTCTCATTCTTGGAACCTGGGGTTTTTGCTTGCAAAATACCAAAATTTGGGATTAGATTTTAAATGATGGGTGCTCTGTTGTTCCACTATTTTGAGATGTGTGATCTTCCTCTCTCTCTTTTCTTTGACTTGATTTCCCCTTTAGAAGGAAAACCTTGATTGATTCTTGTAGTTCTTTGAAAAAGTTTTTTTTTTCTTTCTTTTGAAATTTGAAATTTTCTTTGAAAAATGATACCCTTTATTCTTGGTCATCTTTGAAAATTTATTTTTTCTTCCTTCAAAGTTAAACTTTTCTTGAAACTGGTGCAATTTGTCTTTGAAAATCTTTGAAAAGTTCTCTCTTTTTTATTCATTTTTTATTTCATCTCTTTTCTTTAAAAAAAAGAAGCAATTTTTCTTTTGGGAGAGTTGACTGAGTCAACTCAGCAACTCAAGTGAGTTAAAGGGGGGGGGGGGGATTTTTGGCCCCCTTTTTCCTTGTCTTCATCTTTTTCTTTCTTCACTCTTCCTTCTTCCTCCATTGTTACTATTCACAAGTTTCTTCCACTTGCATTTTCTTCATCCTCACACCCTTTCTTCCTTAGAAAATCACTTCCCCAAGCTTCTAAACTTGTCTTCATCCATTTCCCTCAATATCTCTTCAGATTTTTGTGTTCTTTACCACCTTTGCTACAAACCCATTTTTTTGAAACCCATCTTCAAATCTCCATTTTTTTGCACTTTCAATGGCATCTTCCAAGGGACCATCTTTTCTTACTTTCAATGGGAAGAAATATTATCCATCCCTTGAATAGAATGAGGAAGGGGGGCTCCTTCAAGATCCTAAGACCCATTCTCCACACTCCAAAAAGGACTTCAAGGTGAGCTCATTTTTTTTTTTTTTTTTGGTTTCTTTGTTGGCAAATTTGTTAGTTTTATGTTTTGTTGAGAGCTTGGTGTTGAGACATTGTCATTTTGTTGTTGTTTGTTTTTGTTGGGATTTTGAACATTGTATGACTTGATTGAAAATTCTTGTGTGATCATGTTGTGCTCTATTGTTGAATGAATTTTGACTTGAATGTTGTGGATATTGGAATCATGAGAAATTAATGTGTGGACTTGGTTGAACAAACTCATTTTTTATGTGTGGGGTTTTGTTAGGATGTGTAGGTCTTATTTCATGAGCATGGAAATTTTTATGGGTATAGGTATGGAAAATTTTTGTGGTAGTATGGTTTTTTTTTTTTTTATTATTATTATTATTATTTTTTTTTTTTGCATTGGACATGGGATTTTTTTAGACCTGGGACTCTTTTTAGACATGGAATTTTTTTTTTTTGGACATGGGATTTTTTTGGAAATTTCCTTTTTGACATGGGATTTTTTGGACATGGGATTTTTTTGGACACGGAAATTTTTTGATTGGATTTTGGGATGAGTATTTTGTGGACATCTCAATGATTGGCAGGTGAGGTTTTGAATCCTTGGTTATGCGTGTTTAGGAAGATCATTTTGGTTGTGGTGCCGTTAATGATGTGTTGATTTTTTCAGGTTTGGATGTATGAATATTTTGGAGTTGGTCCTCAAGTTTTAGAAGACATTGGCAACATGTATCCAAGGTTTCTTCATTGGTTGCCTAAGTACCATTTGTCAACACCTCCCAAGCAGTCTTTGCAAGTTTGGCGTATAGTGATTGATAACTTGACTGCCAATGATGTGAGTTTTTTTGTTCTAGGGGTTTTGCGTTTGGTTGAGAGTTTTTTTTTTTTTTTTTTTTTTTTTTTTTTTTTTTGTGTTGTGTTTTTCTTTGTGGTTTGGCTTCCTTTTCATTCTGGATTCTTTGTGATTTTTAGATGTCTTTGGATACTTGGCTTGGCTGTGAGGAGCGTGTTGAATGTGAATGAGCTCAAGAGCTGAATGGTCATCAAGTACTATTTGAGTGTGGCCAAGGGACATATTGGTATCTTGGTGACCGGGTGTTGGCTCAAGTTCAACACATGTACCCTCCTGAGACGATTCCAGTTCAACCTTGTCCTTCCATCCGGTTGGCAAACCTCTTAGCTAATAAAGAAATTGTTCATGCTCGAGTCAGCCATGTTGTTTCGGGGACACCAGGAGATTATCTTGAATTTGTCCAGACTCAATTGCAGGGTTGTCTAGCTGGCATTCCTATTACCTCGGTAACATTCTTTCCTCCCAAAGACAATTTGCATCTCATCTTGCATCTCTTATATTCTTTGTTCCAACTCTTGCAAAAATATATGCATATTGCACTTTTAGGCTTCATCATTTGAATTTAGACCAGCCAGAGTATACCCCAAATGTCCCTTGGAATGACCTGGTATAGTCCTTGAAAGCTCGAAAATGAGTTAAAACACAAGAGTTGTTTGGACCCCCAAATTAAAAATTACAGTTTGATAGATTTTACTCTAAATTATACTAAGTGCGGAATAGAATAAATGCGAGCGGATAAACAAATAAACTACTCTAAGCCATATTTAATAAAACACAGCAGTAATATGAAAGCTAAAAGAGTAAGGAAGAAGAATGCAAACACAAGATAACACATTGATGTGTTATCGAAGAGGAAACCGAAGTACTTGGCATAAAACCTCTCTGCCACCCTCCAAGTGGTAATCGATCCACTAGACAATCAGTTAGGATACATGGGTTAGCAAGAGACCCTCCAAGCCTAATCTACTCGATGCACCTAAGCCCTCCAAGCCCCTACTCCAACAAGGCTTCTCGAAACCGTGTCTTGTCTAGCTCTTCGAATCCCGCAATACGCCCGATTGCATCCGCCAAAGCCTGACTTCTTCCAATGCTTCAAAGTAGCACCAAAACCTCACTGAACACTCTGAAAGGGTATGGTAAGTGTTTGGGCTATCAACCTTTCAATGGTATGGAAATGGAGAGGTAGGAGTTAAGGAAAATCCACAAGCAATTGTGTAGAGAATTGTGGGTATAACAATCTCTAACTCTCAAGGTTTATGGCTAGGGTTTTCTCTCAAAAGCACTCCTCAACATCTGTGGGTAATGTGGGTATATATAGTGTAGGTACAGAAAGTGTGTATCAGAAATGACAGTCTGGCAAAACAGAATGTTTCGAGGGAAGGGCTTACTCGTGAGATACTCATGAAAACCAGCTGTCTCCATCCTGTCCTAACTCTTCGCATTCCAGTCATGTGCAGGGCACATGCATCACTTCACGGGATGCTTACTCACGAGCTACCCGCGAAAACACTTGTTGGCATGAAATAAAAGCCAACAAAAACACATAGTTGTAAATTACAACTTTACATTCCTGAATCCTTTAGTCTTTTGTCTTCATGTTTGCTTATTGAGTTATTTTGAACTTGTGGATTTCTGCTTTAGGTCGATGTTGATCTTGTGGAAGAAAGCATGTGGATGATTGGAGGTTTATAGCTTGTGGCACACACTCAATCTTCTCAATACATGCTCAATGAAATGAACTAGGTATAAGATGATGCTTTCTTAATGCTCTTTGCTTGAATCTCCATGATAATGGATCTAACACTTGTCTCTGTTGATTTTTTAGAATAGTCAAATGGCAATGGTTGATGCCAACACAAGATCCATGGAGGAAATGATCAAAAATCTTGAACTTCAAAACTGGTAACAAGAATCTCAGTTTTATGCAAGTTAGGAAGGAGACACTAAAGGTGGCTCTTCTAGGGGTGGGTCTAGGAGATCTTCCCATAGGCAGACGCGAGTCCAAATTATGCTTGACTTGTATCTTAATTTTCCTGTAAAGACAAGAAAGTACTTCTTAGACAATTTGTATTAATTCCCGCTCTTAGCTCCTTATCTTTGGATTGCTTCTAATCTTGCTAAAACTTAGATGAGACAAGTTTAGAATTCACCTGATGAAGTCTTGTAGTAAACAATTTGAACCTTTCTGACCAACTTTGGTGTGATTTATACTCACCTGAATGAGGTAGGGCCGAATACCCCTAGTTTGGAAACTTTATGCATGATGACCTTTTATTTTTTTGAAAAGGGTTTCTTTCCCCCTTTTTTTTTGAAAAGGGGTGGGTGATTTTTACTTGTTCCAGAAAGAGGGGATAAGACATAGCTGAATGCCCCTAGTTTAAGAGATAATTGCATGACTTTGGAAAATCTTGACTTGATTAATTTTCTCTTCCCTTTTTTTTAAACAAGTGATGCAGATGATTTTTTTTTTTTTTTTTTTGGAAAACAAATGGACAAAGCATGTCTAAATGCCCTAGTTTAACAAACCATGCAAATTTTGAGAAACTTTATTGCACAACCATTTTTTTTAGTGAAAAACAAAGTCAAAACGGACCCATGAAGTGCCAGAAAACACAAAATAGGTTAATCGAGCCTTGGTTGAGCTGGGTGTCAATCGGCACTCTTGGAGTGCCGACTGGCACTTTGAGATTGAGGTAGCTTATTTTAGCATCTATCCTGCAAACAAATCTCTGAATCAAAGTTATCAAGAAACAACTATTACGTGCAAGAATTATACATGGCTAATAATCAAAAATTTCCCTGTTAAACCATTCATGATATCAATAGATGGGTTCATAGCTTTGATTTTAGCACCAAGACCAATTTCACAGCCTATAAGCTAGGGAGAATCAAGTCTTTGAGGAATGTCAAGATCAAGTGGGATTTTCTCCGTGCCGCCATAAAGTTCTAGGATACTGAAGACCATGTGTTCCGGTTTAAAACCGCTGAACTTTGTCCCACAATTGAAGAATTTTCAGCTATTTTGGATTTTGATCCTGGCAAAAAATCTGTAGTAGTTTCTTGTGATCCGAGACATAGGGAGGTTTTGCCTGGTGCTCTAGGACTCTCTACTTCAATTACTAGTAGCATGATTGAAGGCCACATGGTAAATCTTCATGCAATTGTTTCAAGATTGATTAACAAACGTACTCATGGAGTGATTGACAATATGCAAAAGAATTTTGGCTTAGCTATTTGCTTCATGGGAGAATTTTTGCTTTGCTCTAGAAGGCCCAGTTTTGTGGATGCTCGAGCTATTGGCATTGTGAATCAAGTCAAGGATGGTGATAATCCTATTCTCTAATCTTGGTAGAAACTCTTTTAGGATTGTGAAAGCTCGAAAATGTGTTAAAACACAATAGCTGTTTAGACCCTCAAATTAAAGATTACGGCTCAATTGATTTTACTCTAACTTATACAAAGTGCGAAAAAGAGTAAAAGCGAGCGTACAAACAAATAAGCTACTCTAAGTCATATTCATCACAACACAGCAGTAAAATGAAAGCTAAAAGAGTAGGGAAGAAGAAAGCAAACACAAGATAACTCGGCAATGTGTTATCGAAGAGGAAACTGAAGTACTTAGTGTAAAACCTCTCCGCCGCCCTCCAAGCAGTAATCGATTCACTAGACAATCAGTTGGGATACACATATAGCAAAAAAACCCTCCAAGCCTAGTCTACCCAATGCACCTAAGCCCTCCAAGCTCATACTCCAACAAGGCTTCTCGGAATCATGTCTTGTCTAGCTCTCTAGATCCCGTAATACGCCCGATTGCATCTGCCAAAGCCTAGCTTCTTCCAATGCTTCTTAGCAGTACCAAAACCTCATTTGATACTCTGAAAGGGTGTGGTAAGTGTTTGGGCTATTAACCTCTCAATGGTATGAAAATGGAGAGGTAGGAGTTGAGGAAAATCCACAAGCAAATGTGTAGAGAATTGTGAGTATAACAATCTCTAACTCTCAAGGTTTGTGGCCAGGGTTTTCTCTCAGAAGCACTCCTCAACATATGTGGGTAATGGGGGTATATATAGTGTGGATATAGAAAGTGTGTATTAGATATGATAGTTCAGCAAAACAGAATGTTTCACGAGTATCTCGCGAGAAAGCCTTACTCGCGAGACACTCGTGAAAACCAGCTATCTCCATCATGTCCTAACTCTTCGCATTCCAGTCATGTGCAGGGCACATGATTCACTTCAAGGGAAGCTTACTCGCGAGCTACCCATGAAAACAGTTTTAGTCTTCAATTACCTTGAGTTTTCACACACTTTCTCTCTCACACACAACCTTTATAAATAAATCTCACATGAAATACAGGATACATAAGATTGAACATAATTACAATCAAATTTGGCACGGAATAAAAGCCAACAAATACATAACTTTATAGATTGGATTCCGTATTTCTTGGTGGAGAGTCACAACGCTTTCTTGGTAGTCCCTTGACTTTGTAGATATGGTTGATGGAAAGACTGGACATGATTGCCATGCCTACTGTTGTTGATTATGGTCCTAGCAATTTCGTTAGTAGGACTATCCTCAAAACTGAATATCAAACTGAAAGCGACTGGGTGAAATTTTTGAACAAGAAATCCAGTGTCTCAATTGGATGGAATTGTTATTGGTGGAAGTGCCCACCCCCTTTGTTGCGTTCCCCTAGATCAGATCACATCTTCATTGTCGGGTTAAGGAGGGCAACTTTCTATAAGGCCGATAGACTTTTAAGACAATTCCAATATGAGTAGGGAAAGCCTGGTAGAAAAGGAAGAAAACCTTTCACTCCTATGGACACAAATCCTACTTCTATAAGGAACATGTTGTTGGGCTTGGAGATGGCTGACCGAGTGAATTAATCTTTTGTTAAGGACTTTCACACGGTGACCGCAAAATATTCTAACTAGTTGGTGAACAAAATTACGGATAAGGAGGCTGACATGGTTGTCATGAGAAAACAATTTCTTAGAGACAACCAAGAAAAACATGAGGCTAACAACTATAAGTTTAGAAGGAGGGATAAAGATAACAAAATACCTAGCACAGATGGAATCAATGAACAACCAAAGGAGAAAAGACTGAAGAAAAAATTATCTACCTTTTTTTTTGGCTTTGAACATGTTTCTTTTATGGTTTGGTTTAGGGTTTGGGTTTTGTTTTTTTGTTTTTTTTTTTTGTTTTTGTAATGGCATGGTTTAATGGAATGGTTAGATTTTGAAAACTAAATTATTATTTTTTGTTTAAATTGTGGGTTTGGGCAAGTTGTAACCGAACCAATATATGGTGCCTACGTACCTCCTTGGTAGAAGGATCAGGTCATCATGTAGTTTATTTTATTTGCCTTTACTTTTGCCTAGGTCGCCCTATGAAAGGAAACACCATAATTTACAACCACTTCAGATGTGGTGTTTTTTGGCTACCATCTCAGACGTGGTATTTTTTCAATTGATCCATATTGGTTGGCTCAATAAAAAGGTTTGCATCTAATTCCATCAACCTTATTGCTCCACTAGAGTATATTTGCTTGATAATATATGGGCATGCCCAATTTTGCTTGAACTTTCCATTTGTCTTTTGAATCAGGGCTCGAATCTCTTTCAACACTAAATCCCCTAACTTCAAATCTTTAGTTCTCACTTTTTTGTCAAAAGCTTTCCTAAGTCTCCTTTGGTAACCTTGAATGTGATACAAGGCCTTGAGTCTCTTCTCATCCATCATGCATAATGTTAGGATTAGTGCCCTTAAATCCTATTGTATGATACTATGTATGTTATTATATATGACATTATGTATGACTTAATGTTGTTATTAATAAAGTTGTTTTATTATTAACTAAAATAATGGTAACATGAATAATCGGACATTATCATATAGTCTATAAGATGCATAGATTTATGTGAAAAGTCACAGAAAAATATAAATCACAGGTTTTTTGTAAACTCAGAATTTTAGTTTGTAGTCGATGATGAAATTGGGCATTTCATTTGCGAAGACTATAACATAACAACTAAGATGATTTGTCTTGATCATGGAAGTGAAAACTTCTAGTTGATGTGTTGATATGTTTTAAGCGTTAAAACATATTGAATTAGACCGCTGTGAGATTTATTATTCTCCTAACGACTGTCAAATGAATAATAAATCTCACGACTTATATTTACATGAATTCTTAATCCTGAGAGAATAATGGACCTAATCATGGAGTGTAGGTTGCTTTGATATATCAGGAGTGAGATCTAAGATAACGGTCAATACCTCAGTATGTTAGTAGCCACATTTAGTGTTGATGGAACATATATACTCAAGATGGAATTCATAGTCTTTTAACGGAGATACAAAATATTCCCTTGAGATAAGTTTAATTGGTTTGTTATTCAGAGAGTTAGGCCTAACCACTTTAGTAAGAAATCACTAATGTATATATTTACGAAATTGGATTTCATAAATATATGATGAATAACGTAAAGGGATTAAACCGGGTACTTAAGGATTAAGATGTAGTAATTTACAAAGTGGTAGTCCACATTCATGACTTTGTATTATTACGAATATTTTATGAAGGGGTTGCATGTACAATAAAGTCTTGGGATGTAATTTATTAATAAAGTCTAGAGTGCAATTATATTTATATAGTGGTATTAAATATAATTAATGGTAACTTTGGACCTGTTAAGAGTTGACAGAAAAGCTCAAGGCCTATTGGAG
The DNA here is from genome assembly GCF_001633185.2 of Quercus lobata. Taxonomy (NCBI): domain Eukaryota; kingdom Viridiplantae; phylum Streptophyta; class Magnoliopsida; order Fagales; family Fagaceae; genus Quercus; species Quercus lobata. The sequence continues at coordinate 26,108,737 of NC_044909.1, read as the reverse complement.
CTAGTGTCTTATTTGTTCCCTTTTGGTCCACTCCAAGCCACATACTAAAGCCCAATTAGAAAAGCCCAAAAGGCTAGCCCAATTAGATAATCAGTAATATTGAGAGAAACATACAGATTTTAATTAGAACATGAAATGGTATGTATGAGAGTGTTGGACACTCTTTCACTCTCTCTAAAACATACAACTGATTGAGAGACCACACTTTTTGGGCACAAGTGGAATTGGAGTGAAGATTGAAAGTGTTCTCAAGAACTTCTGATCTTTGGTTTTGAATTTCACCGCACTAAGGTACACTTTCTTATTCTTAAATTTTGAAACTTACATAGTGTATGTTATCAATTGTGAATGAAGTAGATCTGTTAATTTCTTCCACTGTGTACATGATATCCATCACATAATTGGTCATATCTACTTTGCAACCAATCTACTTCAGGGATTTCACTCTCTAATACTGTTCTTAATGAACGAACACCCATTTCAATGGGAAGGACTACTTCTATCCCATACACCAAGGAATAAGGAGTGGCTCCTATGGAAGACTGAATTAATGTTCTATACCCCCAAAGTGCATAGGGTAATTGTAGATGCCAATCCTTGTAGTTCTTCATGCTTTTCTTCAGAATTCACCCTATATTTTTGTTTGCAGCCTCAATTGCTCCATTAGTCTGAGGATGGTAGGGTGAGTATTTGTGGTGCTGAATATTGAATTGTCGAAGTAGCTTCTCTGTTTCTCCCTTGAAATGTAGCCCATTGTCTGAGATAATTTCATGCGGTACCCTATATCTACAAATGATATTAGTTTGAATAAATTGAGCAACTTTCTTCAAGTTCAAAACCTTGTATGAAACAACTTTTACCCATTTAGTGAAATAATCAATAGCAACAAGTATAAATTCATGGCTATTGGATGTTGTTGGGTGAATCTTCCCAATAATATCTATTCCCCATGTAGAGAACGGCTAGGGTGAAGTCATGGTATGTAATGGCATAGATGGCATATGCTTCAGATCTCCATGAACTTGGCATTGATGGCACTTCCAAACATAAGCTACGTAGTCTGCTTCCATTGTAGTCCAATAATAACCTTGTCTCATTATTTTTCGTGACAGCATATGTGCATTCATGTGTGGCCCATAACTGGACTCAAGAACCTATTCAATTATTTGCTGTGCTTCTTTGGCAGTCACACAAAGGAGATCAATTCCATCAAATGATATTTTGTAAAGCCTCTGACCACAAACAATATAATTGGCGGACAACCTTCTGATGGTCAATTAGTCATTCTTGTCTGTAGACTTTAGGTATGTCTCATCCTTGTGATATTGTAGAATGTCTAAATACCATTCACCTTCTCCATTCTTTTTCTCATCTACTTCTATTGACATGCAATAAGCTGGCTTTTCTTTTTGCTCCACCACTATTGGTTTTCATCCTTCTTAGGTCCATCTATCATGGATGCCATTATTGCTAAAGCATCTGCAATCTGATTCTGCATTCTTGGCACATATTGGTACTGGATCTTATTGAATTTCGAGGCCTACTTTTGAAGACATTCATGATAAGGCATTAGCCTTTCTTCCTTGATCTTCCATCTATTCTAAATCTGGGATATTATCAAGGCTGAATCACCCTTCCAACTCTTTCACTCCAAGACCTAGGGCTGCTTGTAACCCCATAATACAAGCTTCATATTCAGTGGCATTATTAGTGGTGAGAAAGTTGAGCCTACCAGAGAATGGGATGTGTGTCCCTTTTGGAGAAATTAAGAGAATTCCAATGCCACTTACATTTTTATTAGTAGCACCATCAAAATACATCTTCCATGATTCTAGCTCTATCCCCATGATATCCTCATCCGGAAAGTCTCCTTGGATTTCTTCAGCTTCTTCAGGTCAATAGTGGGCTAAGTAATCAGCAATTGCTCTCCCCTTCACAGATTTCTGAGTCACATACTTAATATCAAATTCTGATAGAAGCAGAACCCATTTAGCTGTTTTCCCATCTTGCACGGCTTTTTTATAAAGTATTTTAAAGGATTCATTCTTGCAATCAACATGACTTTGAAAGCTAGCATGTAATGTCTGAGTTTGCGAGTTGCCTATACAAGTGCTACACATGTCTTCCCAAGTGGTGAATACTTCTCTTCATAAGCCAACATCTTCTTGCTAACGTAATAAATTGCATTCTCCTTACTAGACTCCTCTAGGTATTAAGCAAGCAAAGCCCCCATTGTTGTATCCATAGTTGTGAGATACAACAATAATGGCTTTTTAGGTACTGGTGGAACCAATATTGGTGGTTTCATAAGATAATTCTTAATCTTCTCAAAAGCTTCTTGACATTTTCATTCCATATTGTGGGAACTTCTTTCCTGAGTAGTTGGAACAGTGGCTCACATGTCATGGTGAGCTGGGCTATGAATCTGCTGATGTATTGTATCATTCCTAAAAACTCTTGGATTTCCTTTTCAGTCCTTGAAGGCTTCATCTCTACAGTTGCCTTGATTTTGTCAGGATCGACTTCAATTCCCCTCTGACTTACCATAAACCCCAACAATTTTCTAGATGTTATGCCAAAAGTGCACTTCTTTGGATTCAACCGAACTAATAGAATTGGATTCTTTCAAAAAACTTCCGTAAAGCTGGTATGTGTCCTTCACGGTCTTTGGACTTCACTATTATGTCATCCACATAAATTTCTACTTTTTTGTGGATCAAATCATGCAACAAAGTAGTGGCTGCATGTTGGTAAGTAGTACTAGCATTCTTAAGGCCAAATGGCATGACTTTGTAGCAATATGTCCCTCATGGAGTAATGAAGGAGGTCTTCTCCATATCTTCCGGAGCTATTTTCATCTAAGTATATCTTGAAAAACCATCCATAAATAACAGCAAGGCATGTCTTGCTGTGTTATCAACAAGATATCAATGTGAGGCAAGGGAAAATTATCTTTTGGGCTAGCCTTATTCAAATCTCAGAAGTCCAGACACATTCTCACTTTCCCATCTTTCTTTGGCACCAAAACCACATTAGCTAACCATTCTGGGTAGTTGACCACTCTTAGAAATCCTGCATTGTACTATTTCTCGACTTCTTCTTTGATCTTGAGAGTCCATTCTGGCTTCATTCTTCTTAACTTCTACTTGACCGGCTTCATGGTTAGATCTGTTGGAATGTCAATGCCAGGCATGTCTTTGTATGACCATGCAAATACCTATTTGAATTTTCTTAGTAGGGCAACTAATGCATCTTTTTCAGAGGAGGTTAGGGTATTGCTCACCTATATCATCTTAGGTTCATCATTACTTCCCAGATTAACAGGTTGGGTTCCTTATTTTATAGGTTCTACATGCCCTTGTTTGAATTCCTTATTATTAAGAGTTTCTTTACCAATTTCAGAAATAAAAACATTCAAAGCCAACAAATAAGCAGAATAAAAAATGACATCATAAGGAAAAGAGTTCTCAACAGACTCAACAGAAATAGACTCTATAGGAATACAATCACAAACAGACTCAACAGGAACAATAATACTAGTAGAAACAGACTCAATAGGATAGAAACACTTTTTTTGGCAAGAGTGATTGGCTTAACATTCTTGATCTTCTCCATAGAGTCTTCCATGGGGTGGGCGGCTCCCTCCCATGCCTAATTCTTCAACTCGGTTGTGACTTCAATAGTGGCAAGTGGCTCCCAATGAGTTCCTTCTTCCCTCAGCATTAGTACCATGAGGTCTTCATCCATATAGTCCATGCCTTCACCATCAATCTCCATATTTGTGGGCTTGTCAGACACATAAGCATCCAGACGCCCTATACTATCCATCCATTCACCAAACAAATCTTGCTTCCCTTTGTTGCATGGAAAGATGTATTGGGGGAGGTATTCTAACTCATTCCTTTCCATTTTCTCATCTTCACCTTTAAGATTCTCCAGTGTTAAGTTTTTGAAACTGTAGATCATCAGCTTTTTGTCTAAGGTGGCCAATCTAGCATTTATGTCATCCTCTTCTTCAGTGTATGGGGTCAATGAGCCAAACTCTGAATTGTGGAATGACCCTAACTTAGGAATTTCTCTACCATGCTTGTCATATCGAGGGCCTGATCTTGAACTAACATCAGTAATGTAGCTTTAATCTGAGGACCACTCGTAGGGGTAATCATCATAATCTATATCATCAGCTTCTTTATTTTCAACTTCCGCCTTATCTTCTACAACTTCCAGCACATTTTCTAACTCATATTCTTCACTTTTAGCATCATTTTTCGCATTTATAGGTTCAGCTTCAGCATCATCCTCTATATCTCCATCACAATAATCCACATCATCATTAAAGTGGTCTTCATAGAAAGGTCCTACATCTTCATCTTCTCTATTACTAGGGGGTTTACCCCAATCATTGCCATTATATTGGCTATCATAGTCTTCACTATTATTGCTTTCACTATCACTGTTGCTATCATCCTCGCTATCTCCATTACCACTGCTGCTGCTATCACTACTACTATCACTCTTGTTGTTACATTCATCATCATCGTTGGGGGTTTCTCCCCTTTCCTCATCTTCATTACTTGTTCTTGCTTCATATGGGCTCTTCAATGCATGTTCGCAAGCCTTCCAGTACTCTTTTTCTTCTATATTGCAAATGGCATTTCCCAGAAGTGTAGTCATTGCATCAAGGTCCATGTAATCAGCCCAATCAGTGGGGACACAAGTTGTGTCTTCTTTCTTCAATTCTAGAACCTTGTTGTTACAATCAAATAATAGCTCAAACCTAGGCATCATTGTTCTTGACTCAGGATCAAATCTTGCTTTAAGGAACCCCTAATAGTGTTAACTATCTCTAGCTTTAACAAATTTTCTATTCAATGTGGGAGTTTAGGGCTTTAGGGGTTCTGGGGGACAAGGAAGTCCCTTTGCCTTGGCCTTTGCACGGGCCATTCTTCTCACCTCCATCTCTAGCAAGTCATCATTAGTGGGCTTATAACCTAGCCCAAAAGGTGGTGTGGCAGTGGGAATTATTGGGACTTGAGCAGTTGCCTTCTTCACAGTCTTCCTTAAGTTCATCCCTAGAAGGTAATTCATTCTTCTCATAATTGCCACCACATTATTGTTGCTATAGGGAGCAAAGCCCATGGGAATCTTCTCCACTTTTTTTCTCTTCTTTCAAAACCAGGCTTCTTAATTTCAAAGCCATCCAAGGTCAATGGCTATTTCTCAAAATCAATACCAAAAATGGGCTTTGGTACGGTCAAAGTATCGCCATATATGGTAACTATGGCTCCTTCATACGAAAACCGGACCTTTTGGTATAGGGATGAGGGTACAGCCTCTGTATCATGGATCCATGGTCATCCTAGGAGCATATTGAAACACGAGGCTATGTTTAGGACTTGAACTTCTACCTTCTTGATCATTGGCCCTATAGTGAGCTCTAGTGTCATAGTTCCCAAGACCTCTCTTCTACTATTGTCATACGCCCTTACATGCTGATCTGTCGACACAAAATCTTCAATACTTAGGCCCAAGCAACTTGTAGTCTTTAAAGGACACACATTTAAGGCACTTCCATCATCAATTAGAACCATTGGAATCCTTTTACCTTTGGCATCTACAATAATGTGCAATGGGTCATTATGGTGCTTCCCCTTTTTTGTCAAATCTTTATCAGAGTAGGAAATAGTGAGTTCCCTACTTATAGACCCAATCATGGCATTCAGACCTTGTGGAGTAACAGTTGTAAGGACTTGGATTTGATTGAGAAGGTCTACCAGATTCTAGCGATGCTTGTATAAGGCCATGAGTAAACCCCATAAAGATATATTGGCTTGAATTTTTTGCAACTGCTTAAGTACTTCATCCTCTTCAGTAGGTGTTTGTTGGGTAGATTTGTTCAATGCTTCTTTTGGGTTGTCTATCTCCAAATGTGGGGGTTTGAAGTGTCTCCCCCCTTGTGATGTGGGCAATTTTTGATGGGTCATTTAGATCGGTATCTTAGGGTTTAAAGTGTCTCCACCCTATGTGGGTATTGGGTCGTTTAATTGGGGTTCGAAGTGTCTGCCCCTATATGTGGGTGTTGAGTTGTTTGGTTGGGGTTCGAAGTGTCTTCCCTCATGTGTAGGTGCTTGGTAACTTGCTTGGGGTTTGAAGTGCTTCCCCCTATCTGTGGATGTTAGGTAGTTTGATTGGGGTTTGAAATGTCTCCCCCAATTTGTGGATGTTGGTAATTTGGGGTTTCTGTAGCATCTTAACTCCATATATCATAACCCTGCAATGGATATCATACCCATCAACTCTCCCCATGTCATCATAAAGCACTCGAGTAGGTCATAAATCAACTCAGAGGGGTCCTTTTCTCCTTCCTCTTTAGTCATCATGCAATTAATCCTAGGTCTTCTCCCAAAATTGTGGTTGGGCAAGGGATTATTAGTGATGCTAGGCCTTGTAGGTGGTGCAATCACCTTAATGTCTATTAGATCTTGAATTGCATGACGAAGACCAAAACACTTGTTAGTGTTGTGGCCAGGGCTTTGATGGTATGCACATCTCTTACTCACATTAAATCTTGCAAGCAATGAGTTTGGGGTTGGTCTTGGGTCTTAGGGTTTTAGCAACCCCTTTGCTTTTAGTTTTTCAAACACTTGACTCACAAGCATATATAACTCATGAAATTCCCTCCTAGGCCTTGGAGGTAGCCCTTGTGATATTGGCACGGGGCCAACAAAAGCAATAAGTTGGTAAGGATCATTTTTGTATATAATAGAAACTTCTACAGTTTTAGAACTAGATCCTAAATTCTTTTTAAACCTTGGTGGGTCTTCATTCTTTATAGTGCCATTATTTATTGCATCCTTAATTTGGGTTCCAACAACAATCAAAGTTTTAAAATTAGGAAAATATTGAGCAAAAAAATATTTAATGTATACAGGCAATAAGTTTTTTGCAACCATGGTTAATTGTTCTTCTTCACTTGGCCTATTCATCATCTGTGCATCTTTGGACTTCCACTTGGTAATGAAGGTAAAGAAAGATTCTTTCGGCTCTTGCTTAGTAGTCTCCAAATCTCTCCTCGTCACATCCACCTCTATGTTATACTTGTATTGATTGTGAAACTCACGGCAGATGTCCTCCAAGCTCCTTGCTCTAGCATCATCTAGGGTGAGGAACCACCTGAGAGCAACTCCAGTCAAGGTATTTTGAAACATTTGAGCAAGTAACTCTTCAGTTGCTCCTAGGGGCTGCATGGCCCTCATGTACATCTTCAAATGGGACTTTGGGCAGCTAGTCCTGTCGAACTTGTTCAAGGTTGGCATTTTGAACTTGGGAGGCAATCTCACATCGGGGAAAAGTGAGAGTGATTGGTAGTCCATGAGGTATTCCATCTTGCGGGCTCTTTTGATCATCTCTTCCACCTTGTTTATCCTCTCGTTAATCTTCTTCTCACCCTCCATGGTTTGGGGATTATGATCAGTCTTGCTCTTCTCTTTGCCACCTTTTAGGTTCTGAAATTGCTGTACGACAAGGTTTATGTCTTCTCTTAACTGAATTTGGCTTACTACCATGGTGTTCAGTAGCCCTTGAGTGTTCGTGGGTTCTTCAGTGTTCGGATGTTCTCCCCCTTCCGCCATGGTGATGGAGTCTTCAGACTTTTTGTGGCTTGGACTATCTTGTAGGTCAAACATGGGATTGTGATGTTGCAGTAGTGGAATGTCTTCTATGCTTTCGGGCTTCAATACCATGATGGACTTAGAACTAGAACTACTAGTTTGAATGTCAGTCTTGGGTTCTCTTTGGAGTCTTCCCTTTGATCTTGACCAAATTCTCCCCTACTTGGTTGGGTCAAACAAAGCAAGGTCCCATCTATATCAATCTACCAACCAAACGAACACACACAACATGCAATGCAATTTTATCACGGACCGGCCTAAGGGTAGGTTCTAAGTCATTACTTTGTAGGGCGGGTTTGTTGTTTCATTGTTTCCCATAGGTAGGATGTTACACCTCCTAACTTGTAATGTAATGAACATTACATTGGTCCAAATGGCATGGTCTAACCTTTATAGTCAACAAGAAATGATCTAGTGACTTTGGGCTATGAGTTGGTGAGTTCGCCACTAGGTACCTGAATCTAATGAAGACCGGTGATCCATGGTTACTACCACCATATGTTGAGATGGGTGCATACATATTTGTTGTTTTGTTGACACACACTATGACAGTTAGGGAAAGCTTTTAACAATCAACATGGCAATACAAACAAAAAAATATTATACAAACATCTCAAGACATAGACAACCAAACAAACAGCAACATCATACAAAAAACAAGGGTATATAATTGGTCACTAAAAGTCTAATACGAAACTTAGCCCTCGATATCCCCAGTGGAGTCGCCACTGTGAAAGACCGGGAAAAACTCGGGTGCTCTCAAAAAAGAGATTTGGGTACTTTAAGGCACCTTTCTTTTTGGGTAAGTGGTGTGGAGCCGCCACTTATTTTTTTTTAATATACATACAATTACATATTCAAAATACTTATAATGTCATTGATTGAATAAATAAAGTACAATTTGGTAGATTAACCTTACAAGGCTTTGGTCCTGGTTACAATCTATGCAAAAAAGGAAAATACAAAGCTTTGGTCCTAGTTACATTCTACCAAAACTAAAGACAAAACACTAATCTACTAACCAAAAACCTAAGTTCAAAGGCTAGGTTACGGAATGGAAAGGTGTTAGGCACCCATTCCACCTAGACAAAGTCTGGTCTTCTAGACTCCAATGACCATTATATACCCTTTTGTATGATGTTGAATGATATGTTATAACACATAACAAACACTTGAAAAAAATTAAATTAAAAAAAATTTAATTTGTAAAAATTAGATTTTAAAAGAAAAATTAGATTTGTTTTGAAAAAAAAAAAAGATTTAATTTGTAAAAATCATATCTATTTTTGTAAAGGGTAAAAAAATGGGATTTGATTGGTAAAAATCAAATCTGTTTTTAAAAGGTAAAAAAAATGAGATTTGATTTGTAAAAATTAGATCTTTTTTTGAAAGTAAAAAAAAAAAAAAAAAAAAAAAAAAAAAAAAAAAAAAAAAACAAACAAACAAACAAACTTTAACCTAGCTCTTAATTCCTTCTTTAGAATTGCAAAATTTAACCTAGCTCTTAATTCCTTCTTTAGAATTGCAAAATCTGCAATTTTATAAAAAAGAAAACTTTCTTAGGAAAAAATTCAAATCTGTATCTAAGGAAGATATAGATAAGTTTTGATGTTTGAAAAAAATTCAGATCTGCATCTAAGGAAGATACATATCAATTTTGACATTTGAAAAAAATTCAGATCTGTTTCTAAGGAAGATATAGATCAGTTTTATGTTTGAAAAAATTTAGATCTGCATCTAAGAAAGATGTAGATCAGTTTTGATATTCATTAACAGATTTTGAAATCAAAGAAAAAAAATTAAAACAGACAATCAACTAAAGAACATGTTAAAGAAAATATCAACTAAATATCTAAGCATAGCAAATAAGAATTTAGAACAAGGCACAATAAAACATATTAACCATATTCATGCAACGAACAACAACGTGCTAATTAATGGAAGAGAAGAGAAAAATAGAAGACATAATTAAATACCTCTTGCATGAGCATGCTCTTCAAATGAAAGAATATTTTAGAAATCAAAGAAGGTTATTCACTTCTTTGAGGTCTAAAATACTTTACTTACAAAAAAGAAGTTCCCAAAGAAAAAGCCTCCAGAACGTCTTTAACGTAAGGGGAGTAGAGATGTCAGAAAAGAAGTGCCTTTAATTATGATCTTTTTCCTTTATTTATAGAGGTTGGGATGCTTAAAAAATAAGCTGAATGAGATCATATATGAATTGGAACACGTCATTATCTCTAAAAAGTCGAAAAAGATAGGCTTTATCTTAATCAGGAAGTTCCCAGGCCGGGTTGAGCATTTGGGCTAGTCGGCACTCTAAGAGTGCTGATAGGTCCTCTTGGGTGCCAAGCTCACGTTTGAATTTTGGTCCTATTTAGACTTTTTTTGAGGACTTTTTAGCTGGAAATTGCACATAGATGCGTTTTTAATCCGTATTCTAAAAATTAATCAATTTTTCTTGATATTCAGGTCTTTAAAGTGATAATTATCTTATAGATAAATATTCCAAAAAAACTTGATTAACCATAACTTCTTTGTTATCTGATTATTCACTTTATTCCCATGCAAGTAAGCCTATTTTTGATACTAACCAACAACTAATCACAAAATTATTTAATTAGTTTTAATTATTTAACCAATCAGAATTAATTTAAATTAATCACACGTGGTTGGTTCCACCTAAACAAAATGCATGCAAACCATGAAAACTTGATCTTGTGATATCTTTCAATCCGACGGTCCGATTTGGAAATCGAAGAATTTGTCGCAACCGTTAGAATCTCAAGATCATTTTTATGATATGCAATGAATAAATTAATGCATGTAATGCAACTCTAAATTTTGGGTATATGAATGGTCACTCTAGTCATCTTCCAAGATTAAATTATGGGTGCAAAATCGAGTGTCTACAGTATGCATGCGCACACTTAGGATTTCCAGCAGCCTTTCTTTTACAAAAATTGTTTTATTCCTTTTGAAAATAAGTTATATTTTCCATAAATATTTCCTTAAGTCAATTTTCATCAGATTGGACCCTAAACGAACCTTGGGCCTTAGAGTACTACCATCATAGGGGAACGAGGGCCTGAGTCATAAAGGGTACAAAATGAGGAGGCTACAGATGCCCTTCTTTTGATTCATGAGCTCAGCTATTGGAATCAGAAGAAAAAGAGACAAAACATTTTGTTTCGATGTATGGCTCGGGCCTAACCCACGCACACGGCAAACAACACACATACATGGGGTGGGGTGCAACTCTATAGAGTTTCGTGGGATTCGTATGTCCGAAGTCCCACGGGCGTTACTCGGGAAACAAGTAACGATAGGTTCACTATCCCAAAACCTAGTTTGCCAATTGTAAGCAAAAGGCAAGTGACTCATTATCCTAGAGTCAATTAAAAAGAAAAACAAACATAGCCAACAATCTCAACCATTAACCAAACAAATAAAGTACTCTTATGAGCCAAAAGAATACATTTCTGTGGTGTCCATCAGGGGCTCTTGCCTCAAACTTCTTCGAGTGGCCCTTGCCTCTAGGTAATTTCTGTATCTATCTCAATCTCTTCACTTCTAGATGGCTCTTGCCTTTGTCTCAAACTCTTCTATTCTAAGTGGCTTGCACCTTAGTTCTGGTGTACATGTTCAACTCCAAGAAGGATATGAACTCAAATTCTGTATTCTTCTTTTCTGACTTATATTGGGGGTTTGTGCTTACATATTCAATTCCTGAAAGATATATGCACAAGTATGGTGGTGGTTGTGATCTCGGGCGGAAAACTCACTCAAGGGGCTTTCCAAACATACACGGGGGTTTTCTTGGTAATTTTTTGACTTATGGGGAAGTCCTTGATGATGTATGATCCATTGGGGAAAATCTTCTTTTTATGGCTCACTGGGAGGTTGTGTTGGTAGTTATGATTCATGAGGGAGTTTCTTTGGTGATTCTAACTCACGAGGGAGTTTCCTTGGTGATTCTAACTCTTGAGGGAGTTTCCTTGAAATTCTTATGCCTTTCGACCCACTGAGGGGTATTTCTATCATTTCAGCGTGTCTTTGTAACTTCTGATGTTTCTTGATTCACTAGGGATGATTTTGAATTTTTCCTTTCATTTTCTACCTTTTGGGAGTCTATTGGGGATAACTTATTTTTTATTTTTTTTATTTTTACTAAACAACATGTAGTTAGTGGGGGCCTAAACTACATGTAGTTTAGCCACTAGGTTTCTTTCCCGCCTCTTCATTTTCTCAATGGTTACCAACCATTTTTTTTCTTTTCATTCTTTTCATCTTCTTCATCTTTTCATTCTCTCTCTAACTCTTCAACTTCCTCTTTCTCCTTGCAAAAGCTTCAGTCTCCCCCTCATTCCCTCATAATTTGAAATCTTTCTCTCTTAAAATCTCTTATTCTCTCCAATGACACCCAAGACCAAGAAACCTTCTTACTTGATCATCGGTGAAGTTTTCAACCTCATCCATTAGGTTGGAGCCACAAGGCTGAATAAGTCTCCTCCATTGCTCTACAGATCAAATGATCATCTTCTGACAATGCAAGGGTTAGTAACTTTTTCAAACTTTTCTCATTTTTAAGTTTTGCTCTGATCTTCTATTTTAATATGTTTTTAGACTTGTAAATGCTTGGGTTTTGCTGTGGGATGGGTTTAGATGAAAACTTGATGTCCTAGGAGGGGTAGGAACATGCTTAGGATGAGGTTTGAACGATGGTAAGCTGAGAATGTCGAAGAAACTGTTCTAGTTGCACCCATGTGTATGCATGCATCGTGTATGCGTGCATGACCAAGCTATATGCGTGCATGTACACTCTATATGTGTATGCATAGATGTTCATAAAATCACATGAACACATGCCTCAGCAAGCGCACGCTTACACAGGGTATGCGTTCAATTTTTTTTTTTTATTTTTTTTATACTTATTTTTGGTCCAAAATGATTCTTATGCTCCTATTTTTGTCTTCTATAGGGTTTGCAGCCTTACTCGAGTAGGGGTAGTGCTAGCCACATATTCATATGGTGTCAGACCCTAACGGTTGTGACGAAGGCATTGGTGAATGTAGCTAGTTTCGGGCCATTCATATGCCTCCTTCTTGAGGGTGCAGCCAGCGACATACTGGTTTAGGCCTTTGCTGAAAGGTGGTAGGACACTATCCACACTTTCCATATTGTTGAGAGGGAGATCACTGTGACTCCTCATGATTTTCACTGGATGAATGGTTTGAGATCCCATGGATCCATCATCAACTTGGAGGGTGAGTTGGGCATTCAGCTAGGCATAGACTTGCTAGGGCGTGCCTACCCTAGTGAGCATATTCGCTACTTTGATCTGGAGAGGGACTACAAGCCTTATTCTCAGGCGACTTCAGATGATCATGCCCAGATGGCCAAGGCATTTATGCTGTATGTGGTGGGGGCATGTCTCTTTGCCAATGGAGGTCAAACACGGTCTCTGAGGTGGCTAGCTCTCTTTCGTGACTTTGAGCAAGCTCAGGAGGCAAACTAGGGCCATGCTTGCCTTGCCTACCTCTATTCCGTCATGGACACATTGAGCCGGGGGACTTTGCGCTAGCTAGCGAGGCCTTGGAAGCTCCTTGAGGTTAGACTCTTTTCCTTTTCCCATGTATTTTTACCAATTGTACTTCATACTCTTGCAAATTGTATTTGTTTCATATTTCTGAGATGTCATTTAGGTTTACAGACTGCATTTCATACTTTTGCAAACAATGTCTTACTTTCTTGCAAACTGTAACCATGTCCTTTTTTTCTTGCAAAATATCATCTTACAAACTGTATCTGTGTTCCTTTTTGTGCAAACTATCATCTTGCACACTATATCTGTGCTTTTTTTCTTGCAGCATTAGGCGCGGATGTGAACCTGAAGGTCTTCCTTTCAGTCTGGGCTCATCTTAACGGCCTTACCTCTAACTCGGTGAGTAAAATTCCTTTCCCCTAGTTATCATTGCATGCTTCAAAGGTTTCTTTCTAATCATAAGTGTCCTTGTAGATTGTTTGGGGGACCTTGGGCAGGTGTTCCTTTGGTTGATGACCCAGATCTAGAGGCGGCTGCCATCGTCTCTTCTAAGACCTCCCAGCTTTTTTAGGGTGTTGGCTTGAGGGTTTTATACCTTGCTGAGTAGGTTTCTTCCCAGCTGGTAGGTATTGATACTCCTCAGGTGCCTATGGATCCTCACGCATTCATGCTTACCCCATTTTAATGTCTGATGCTGAATACCAACTGTGGAGTGGAGGTATTGCCTATGCTCAGCGGCTCTTGGGTGACCTGGACTATGATGAGTTCAGTTAGGATCGTCTTATGTCTCATTTTCCCATTGGGCTATGTACTTTCTCTCTACCATCTTTTCTTTCTCTTTATCTTGCATATCCTGTATGCAGTGACACTCAAATGTGGTGAATATTTTAGGGTGCGACTAGTCTAGTTACTAGTGGTCCTGTTGATCCTCCTCACTTGCCTTGGTCAGTTTAAACCTATGGTGTAGACGGATTTGCCAGGGAGCGTTCTGTGGGGTGTAACCCTAATGTCATGGGTTATCCTTTTCCTCAAGGCACACAGGCTGTGAGTTCTCTTTGTCTATACTCTTTGCACTTTCTTCTTTACATTCCTTAGGCTTGTCTTAACATTGTCCATTTTCAAAATATTAGCCTACTATAGCAAAGCATGAGGAGCTAGTCCTTCTTGTTGGGAACCTCAAGTTGGAGGTGATCGAGTACTCCTGACAGATCTATGGGCTTTTGCAAGAAAGCATAAGTGTCTCATCATGTAAAGATAATGATATAAGAGAGTTAAGAACATCCATAAACAATCATAACTGTTTGATGGGGACCATTACCTTTGAGGTACATCATATAACTCCCACATCTCCTAGAAACATGCTTGCAACCATATTTAAAAGTATTTTGATTCTTTTTGCTTTTCATGTTATTTGCATATTTTTTCTTTTAAGTAAAAAGGCATATCATGCATGGGCATATGGGAGAGAGAAAAGAAATACCCAATTATGTTAGCCAAACATCTTGTCTTGTTGTGCAAGTGCTACACCTTACCAAGCCTGGCTTCTATGAGTTGCACACAGATGTTTTATGATTGACTAGTTTTAGTGGTGAGATGGTTATTTATGTCTTTCTCTTATGATTTTGTAGTCCTTCCAATCAAAAAGAGTGATAAAGATATGAATGATAAACAATTAACTAAATCATACAAATCATATAATGAGCCACAAAGCTCACATTGCTTAGTTATGCATGGCGATACTCATCTAAGCTACTAGAGATACAAAGTTAAGAAACCTTTTTAATGGCCATCCAAAGATACACAAGTACTAGTATACACATACACAATGTTTTTGTATTTTTCAAAAAATTTCAGTTTTTTTTTTCTTTTCTTGAAAGCAAAAAAAGAAAAAAAATGCAAAAATAAATATATGCAAAACAATGCAATGCATGAAAGCATGATTCCAAAAACAGATAATAAATCAAGCATGAAAGTCCTACTTTAGATAGAAAGAATTAAAGTAGAGACAAATAGGAAGACAATTAAGTCTTGGGATTTTTCATCACCCACACAGCACGAGTCTTTGGCTGTGAAGATGAAAAGGCACATGTCCTAATATGACTACTAAAGGACATAAAAGAATTAGAATTCCCTTGAAATTGAGTTAAAAAACTTAAATCTTTTAATAACTCACCAAAAATAGGTACAGAGCTTTTAGACAAAGGATGAGACGTATTAGACACTCGCTTAGGAGGAAACAACTTGAAACAATTAGGACGAGTGTGATCGGAAGCACCACAATGGTGACAAACATGAGTAGTTTTAAAACTACTAGACTTCCTAGAAGGAAGTCTAACCTTGGAGGTTGACAGAGACTTTAACTTAGGACAATTAGGCCTAATATGACCAACAATATGACAATGATGACAAGTGTGGGCAAATTTATATATATATATATATATATTTTATATTCAAACTAGGAAGAGTTTTAGACATAAGTTTAGAAACTTCAGTGTTAACATTAGATTTTTTTACCTTTATCTATCCTAGCAAAATTAGCTTTTAACTCTTCATTATTCCTTTTAAATAGAGGAATAAAAAACCCTTTTTCTTTTGAGGGCTCAACAACAAGTTTGACACTAGTTAATTTTCAACTTCAGTTTTAAATTTAACTAATTGCTCTTCCAAACTCTTAATTTTGCCCACGTGAGATAAAAATTGATTTTTTGAATTCTCATTCAAATTATTGTCTTCATCCAATTTTGTAATCAATTCTTCTTTTTTAAGTTTGACCTTTTTAAATTTAGTTTTTAATTTTGTAGAACTTTTAAGAGATTTCATACAAAATTTATAAAGCTTATAATAAGCATCTTGAATATCATCATCATCATCATTCAACACAAGATCATGCAAATCAAAACAATCAATAGTTTCTATGACAACGGGGGTCAACGATCACACTCGGGAAATTAATCCAATCAGAGTGTACCCGTTCTAATACTACTTGTTGAGAAATTTAGACCCCAGTTGATAGAATTAATAAGTTTTAAATCCAAGTTGTTAATTAGATCTATTATGAATAATCCTTGTTTAAGAAACCAATTGATTTTTGGCGTAATGAGGTTTGAATTCCAAATCTCTTATTACAAAATGGGTCATGTACGAATGCCTTTAGGGCATTTGATAATAGATAATTTTAGGAAAATATACCACTTTTACAGAAATATAAATAAATGTCAAAAAAGAGTTTTTTTTTTTTTTTTTTTTTATAAATAGTTTTTTTTAGAGAGTTTTAACTTATAGCATCTGCTCCTAATAATAGTTCTTTATTATCAGACCAAGACACTAAGTGAGTGTTTGGATTGTACTGAAATTTCAGCACATGTACGTTTTGCTGAAAAAATGTGGGTCCCATGGCACTGTTCACAGACCCACAAAAGTCATCTAAACATATATTTCAATATAAATTTGGGTCCCATAGCATTATTCACATATTTAAAAATTATTTTGTTATAATATTTTTAGTTTTCAATTTTCAATGATAAGCGATATCCAATCGCACTCTAATTAAATTTTAAGGCATCCACTAAATTTTTCCTTGCAAAATATTTCACCTAAGGAGAAGTTGAAAAATTAGTCAAATCCAAATTCAATTCAACGAGCTGTCCATAAATAAACGAGACTTTTTTTTTAAAGGGTAAACGTGAAGGATTGCAAAAATAAAGACACCACAGCCACAGGCGAACAAAACCCTACTCCAACTTCAGCCCTATAAAAGCCCCCAAGATAATTTCCATTTCATCGGCCCACACTGTCACTCACTTTACCTCCTTTTGGCTTAAACCCTAGCCGCTTCTTCTTCCTCTCTCTAAACCCTAATCTCCGAGGTAAAGCCTCGCTATCTCTCTCTACATATCTTGATTCTGTATTTTTTTGTTTTCTCATATTTGATCTGTTTGTGGTTCTATGTATTTATTGATGTTGGAGTGCTTTTACTTTTCTGTCTGTTTGCTGAGAAACCTCGTGCGAAATGAGACTTTATTTTAGTCTTTCATTCTCTTCTCCGATTTGTGCAGAAAAAAAAAATCGTTATCTATATTTGTTTGCATATGTATGTTTATGTTCTTTTGTTCTCTTCTTGACATTTATGGATGAAAATGGTCATATATGTATGTATGTATGTATAACCATATGACCGATATTTTAGCAACAAATCCAATAAATCTAAGTGCAGTGCTCGGGCTATTGATTTTTTTTGGAAAGGGAGTGTGTGCGAGTTGTTTATTTCAAGAAAGGCTAGATCCAACCAACTGCACTTTTTTTGTTATAAGAGGGAAGGTTGCATGATAGCGCAAGTTACTTTTGAATAAATTAAGAAATGATACCCTTTAGGAGCAAGGGTTATGTAGTCCACCGAATAGTTTCACCTAGAGTATGACATTGTAATGTAAAAGAAATTTTAATTTTATCACCGAGGGTATGCCTTTTTAATGATTTTTTTTTTTTTGATGGAAATGAAAAGGAAATTTTAATAATGATTTATGATGTAATTTATTAACTATTTGAAGTAGATCATTTGGTGTTTAATTAACTAATACTGTTTAAATTGCTGCCGTTTATCACCGAGGGTATGCCTTTTTAATGAAATGAAAATTTGAATAATGATTTATGATGTAATTTATTGACTACTTGCAGTAGATCAGTTGGTGTTTAATTAACTAAAACTGTTTAAATTGCAGCCCTTTTTGAATTGCAGAATACGTGTGCTCCAAGTTTTTTTTTTATTTGACTATGGGATACACTTTCCTTTTCTTTTAAGAGCACCTGATTTAAACCAAGTATGTGAAATTTGCAAGCTTCTGTCCACCTCTGACGTTTCGTGGGCTTTGAAAGTATTTCTCTATTATTTTATTGTCAAATACTTTATCAGTAATTTTTTGGCAAATGAACAGATAGAGTGAAGAAGCCTTTTAATACTTTATTTGAGCTTACTTCCAAAAAATATTTTATTGTGACATCAATGAATTTTTAGTTTTCCATTTTTGCAAGTTTGGATGCTGGAAATCATGGAAAATAATCTCATGGGAAATTGAAAAGCTAAACTATCATTAATACCGTTTGGTTGAAATTTATATGATTCCCTACCCCCTCCCCCCCCACCAAATTTTTTTTTTTTTTTTTTGATGGTGTTAACTAACTTGGCTGGTAGTGTCTGTGGTCACTTCAGATTTAAACCTCATGGAAGTTACCAAAACTACTTCGGATTAAGAGAAAGTGTTCTGGATTCTTTTAATCTTGTTTAGGCGTTACAATAAAACCAGAAGGGCTTGTGTTTCTCTGATCTTGTTTTTGCCATATGAGGCTCCTTAGAAACTGATTTTTAAGTTTGATATTTTTCTGGGTTGCCTAAGTTTATTTATTGGTAACATATGTTGAGTCTACATGAAAATGAATTTGGGACATCTTGATAGGTTCCTTCTCTAGTCAGCTTGGTCACTCATGTTCTTTTCTGACTAGCCTAACTTCGCTGATTTCAGGGGCACTCTTATTTCTTTTCATTGTGCCTCAATTAAGTCATTCTTCTCTGAAGAAGCCTGTTATTGAATTACAATAGCACTTTTTTGTAAGTGAGGTGGATTGAGATGAGATGGTTAAGAAAACCAATTTTTAACTGTTAGATGAATAACCACTAGGTCATGTCTAACAATATTTTTGTTGCTAGAAGGCATGTTTAAAGTTTTGCATGATTCAGTGTGTGTTTTTATTTTACTTTGTTTTCTTTAAATTAACCAAGTCAAGAAGTATTAAGGTGACAAGATATTTTTGTTGACACTGATGTATATTTGGAACCTGAAAGCAGTCAATTAAAATGGCATTTTGTAACAAAGTTGGGGGCCTCTTGAGGCTAAGCGTTTCCCAGAATGGACAGGCTCCTATTGCATCTATGCTTAATTCTGTTCGTTACATGTCATCAAGCAAGCTTTTTGTTGGAGGTATTGCTAAATCACTTTTGTAATAAGTATTACATATTGAGCGGAATTATGCTATGAATACCTCTGAAACTTATTCAAATAATGGTGGTTTTTAGGTCTTTCATACAACACTGATGAACAGTCTCTGAAGGATGCATTTACTGGCTTTGGTGATGTAATTGATGGTAAGTTTGATGTGCTGTGTTTACATCCTGCACTGCATGATCCCCTGCACTATGTATGATGTCCGAAAATCAATTTAAGTTAGTGATACTAATTTTTTACTGGACAATATGTCGGTTAAGATGGGTGGGCAGGTTAGAAGTATTTTTTACAAGAGACGTTTAGGCATTGCATTATCCAGTTATTGGGGTGTCCTTTCTTTTGGGGAATTTTTCACACAAATAATTGGTGGTTACCTTATTGGTGCTTGGAACTTACTTTTGCTGAACATACCTTTAACAATTGTTGAAGGTCTACATCCCGTACTTCCCTGATTCTTCAGATTGAGCCATTTTGCCAACTGGCAACATCTAATAACCGCATCATACGTTAAAGTTGAGCAATCTTTGGTATCTTTAGAACATTTTCCACTAGTTTTTCATTACTACTTTGGGTTAGCCTCTAGCCTATTGTGTTAAGTGGTATGCCATGCTAGAATTATTTGGACTGTAGGATATTTTATGGTCCATCTGAGATATCTTGTTGAAGTACTCATATATATATATATATATTATATTTATTCAAAGCTTGTTGAGTTTATACAAAATGGAGGAACTTTGACTGGATGCCGCCCTATCAATATTGATAGAGCCTCACCCATTTTCACTTATATTGGTGAAATAACTAGATGCAAAACATTCAAATAGATCTTTAAATTGTAAAGGTGGACATCTTCTAAATTTTGTGAGCCAATGGATTTATATATTTTCTCTTATTTGAAGGGGGCATAATATGCATGTATGAGGGAGCTTCATTATCTTTTTTACTAGAATCCTTAACCAATTAAATATCTTAAATTATCACAAAGCATAAAATTAATAATATGGGTGATACTGATTTAGGTGCTACAGATTTTGATGGATTGCCAGCCAATCATATTATTTTCTTATTCATAATTACAGAATTGGTGACATAGTGATTACTTTTCTCTTATTTGGGGGTGAGTGCCACAGAAAAGAAATATTTATTTTAACAAGAGAGCGTGTTGCATTTCTTATTAATGGAGTCCATTTTCTGCTTGGCTTATTGATACGAGTCATTGGCATAAAGTAAACCAAGAACTGGGTTTTCCAAATTCTTCGTCTGTTTTAAATTAAATTTGACTTCTTGTGTTAATAGTGGCTGTTTACAAATACTAGTTTTCTCAGTGGTGATTTTGCTTCACAGCCAAGGTTATTGTTGATAGAGACACTGGGAGGTCTAGAGGATTTGGGTTTGTTAACTTCACCAGTGATGAATCTGCCAGCTCGGCACTGTCTGCAATGGATGGCCAGGTCAGAAATAATTACTTGATATTTTAACCTGTGCCATGATAATTATGACTGATGTCTTAAATTTTCAGGAGCTTAATGGGAGAAATATTCGTGTGAGTTTTGCAAATGACAGACCTGCTGGCCCTCGATCTTATGGTGGTGGTGGTGGTGGTGGTGGTGGTGGTTACCGTGGAGACAGAGGTTTTGGTGGTGGAGATGCCTTTTGAGCTGTTGCAGCTTTTGCAAGCATGAGCTCAGCTTGTTTCTCTTGCTAGTTGGCGCTCCCTCAGAATTTTGGGTTGCTTGGATTTTTTTCTTGGATAAATTGTTTTAACCATGGAGTATTGTATGGTTTTGATACAAATTTGTCGTCATTTATTGCTAGTTATATATATTAGCAGCACAATAGCCAAGTTCAATCATCAAAGGCATTTGGAGTTTAATGTTGCACATAATGCTATCAAAAGCATTATTTATATTGCGTACTCATAACTGCAGATCATATGGCTTTCTTTGCAATCATATGATTGGTAGTGAGAATAATTTATAACTGCATGCTCTTTAGAATCAATGTGATCTTTAGCCTTTTAAAAAATTCTGTTGATGCAACATGGTGGATCGAACAACTCTCTTAAGTTGGTCATGGAAGAATGAAGAAGCCAGCTGTTTGGTATTATATTTCTAAAACCTCTACTAAACCATATTTTGAGATTTGGAAACAAAATTTTGTATTTTAGATGTTTCTAAAAATTAAAAAAAAAAGTACTTGAAAGGATTTAATTAAAATCAACTTTTTGAAGAAAAAAAAACAAAAGTGGTTGCTCTGTTGATTGTGTTTGTGTTTTATTTTTTTGAGCAAGTGTAATGTGTTGGGACTTGGGATTGTGTACATGCTCATTTTAAAAAGTTAATGGCCTGGCACTGTCCATTGTGTGGGTTACGTTTGGGGTTAAACTTTATTACACCACAAAGTAAAGGGCTTTTGGTCTCATAATATATTGAAACTAAAATTTTGTGGCCTTCTGCTGAGACCTAAATTTGAGAGTACTTATGATGCCATATTGCTGTGCGGAAGATAATAAAAACATAAGAGAGATATAACTGGTATGTCTCATTTTTTGAGGTTTTGCAAGTGACCCTCCTTCACCTCAACCGAAAAAGGGACCTTTAGATTTCAGAGGATTTATTGTACCCAAATGTCGCACAGAATTCTATTTATTGTCCTTGGGAGTGGCAAAACTGATTTAATCCATTCATCCACTCAAACCCAATATAATTAAGTATAAACTGGTAAAGTCGTGGGGTCCAATTAGTTTAACTAGTAAAGTTTTTAATAGTTGAATAAGAGATAAAGAGCATTATCAGAAGCGGACGCCATTGAATAAAAGCCATTGGTTGAAACTCTCTTAAAAAAAAGTATAAACCCGTCTATCAATTATTTGGGTATTGGCCATATTAAGATTGATTCAGAACCCAACAAATTGTTCAAATCTACCGAGTCTCATCTATATTTTGAGAAAAATTCTCTCTGACACTCAAATCTCAAATTGAGTGATTTGAGTTTCTATTATATGATTTGAAGGAGGCAAATTTAGCTCATTTGAGCCTAAATTTCTATCATAATTAAGTTCTGGTCCTCAATTGAGCCCAAATTTTTGCAGTTTGGTGGTGAGATGGTTGATTCATGGGTCGACCATGAATGTGGGGAATGAGTTAGTTTTCTCTATGGGCCTTTTTCTAAAAAAAAAAAGAAAAAAAAAGAAGGTTTTCTCTATTGGCTTGTGTCTTGTGTTGTCTTCATATTTTTATACTAATTATATTTATGACCAAGAGTATTCTAGTTAGCTCAATTAGCACACCATGATGTTTTTTTTTTTACAGAAATGTCCAAATTTCAAATCCCCCCACCTTCAAACTATTATAAAAAATAAAAATAACAATTGTATTTATGATATTTACATGGTGTGATCTTTAGAATTGATATTTACAAGTGTAATTATTGCGTTTTCTCCTTTTATTTGCAAGTTTTATGTTCAGGTTTGGCCTAGGATTGGTTACATGAAGTACCAAGTAAACCATAATTTTTCATCTTTGATTATATTTCTCTTAATTTCTATGTAAGTACACCTCTCTCTCTCTCTCTCTCATGAACGTTTTTTTACTAGCTATACATTAAAAAACTTTCAAATGAATTTAGTAAAGAACACAAATTCTAAACTAACTTTCAAATGATTTTTCATGGATTTTATAAGATTAGAAAATAATAAAGCATAAACAAGTATTATATATATATATATATATTTGTATATATTAAGAGGATTCAGAAGGTTAGTTATTTTTTTTTTCCTATCAAAAATACCCCTAAATTAATTAACCAACAACTTAAAAATGGGGTTAAAATAGTAAATTGGAAAAAGAAAGTTAGTTATTGCTTTTTTTACTTTCAAATATACCCCTACCTAAAACTTAAAAATGAGGTTAAAATAGTAAATTGACAAAAATAATAAATTCCTACTTTTACGTACCTTCCTGCTTTTAATAAACTCCTATCCTGCTTCTAATAAACTTCTACTTTTACGTTGATTTAAATTCCTACTTCTACTCATTAGTTTCCTACAAAATAGGACTTCATTTTTTTTTTTTTTTTTTTTTTTTTTTTTTTTTTCATTTTTTTTTTTTTTTTTTTTTTTTTTTTTTTTTTCAATTTTTTTAATGAAAATTCATTACACCCTCAGATTTTTTTTTTTTTTTGGATTAGGAAAAGTAGAAATCTCAAATTATAATAAATGCAAATTATTAATCTTTATCCAAAAAATAGAAAAGCCTATGAGCATGCGCGTGAGAAAAAATAGAAGAGCCTCTAAGTACGCATGTGGTTAGTATATATATATTTATATACGTAGACACTTGATTTTGCATCCATAATAAACTCCTACCCTGCTTCTAATAAACTCCTACTTTTACGTTAATTTAAATTCCTACTTCTACTCACTAATTTCCTACAAAATAGGACTTCATTTTTTTTTTTTTTGTACTTCATCACAATGTATTTGTTTCTTCTGTTTTTTTTTTTTTTTTTTTTTTTTTTTTTAATGAAAATTTAATTACACCCTCAGTTTTTTTTTTTTTTTTTTGGATTAGGAAAAGTAGAAATATCAAATTATAATAAATGCAAATTATTAATCTTTATCCAAAAAATAGAAAAGCCTTTGAGCATGCGCGTGAGCAAAAATAGAAGAGCCTCTGAGCACGCATGTGGCTAGTATATATATATTTATATATGTAGACACTTGATTTTGCATCCATAATTTAGTTTTGGAAGATGACTAAAATGACAATTTCAAATACCCAAAATCATAGCTGCATTACATGCATTAAATCATTAATTGCATATCATAAAAATGATATTGAGATTCTAACGGTTGCGACACTATGCCCGATTCCCAAATTGGACTGTCAGATTAAAAGATATCATAAGATCAAGTTTTCACGGTCTGCATGCATTGTATGGGGGTGAAGCCGATCACGTGTGATTAATTGAAATTAATTTTGATTAGACAAACAATTAAAATTAATTAAATAATTGTGTGATTAGTTGTTGGTTTCTATTAGAAATAAGCTTGGTTGCAGAGGAATAGAATGGATAAACAGATAACAAGGGAATTGTTGATAATTAAGTCCTTTTAGAATATTTATCTATAAAATAATTATTATTTTAAGGACCTGATTATCAAAATAAAAGAGATTTATTTTAGAATACGAGTTAAAAATACATCCAGGTGCAATTTCTGACTTAAAAAGTCCCTAAAAAAGAGTCCAGATCAAACCAAAGTTGAGAATTAGGCTCGGCACTTCCCTAGTGCCGATTGGCACAGCTTCGTGGCCTGGCCTAGAAACATTTTGATCAAGATAAAACGCATCCATGTTGAAATTTTAGGGATAAAAATTCGACCTAATTCGTATTTGATCCAATCTAGCTTATTTTTTAAGCACCAAACCTCTATAAATAGGGAACTAAAATAAAAAACCAGGACCTTTTTCTAACATTTTTTTTTTTGACTTCTCTCTCCCCTTACGTTAAAGAAATTCTGGAAGCTTTACTTTAGGAATTTCTTTTCTGTTAAGAGGCTTCATTTAAATCCTTAGAAATTCATTCTCTTTGATCTCTAGGATAGTTCTCTGCTTGTGGAATACATTCATGCAAGTATGATTCTAACTTTACTTTCCATAACATGATTTTAATTTAATTTCAAAAACAGGTTCTCATCTATGCTTTATTTTCCATGAATGTGATGTTGCTTCCTGTGTTTATATAACCATGTTTGTCAAATATTATTGCATGCTCTCTTCTTTCTTTCAAAAATTTCACATGATTAGTTGATGAACATGCCTAGATCTAGGGTTGAATCTTTTCTTAAGATTTTAAATCTGCATTTTTCTCCATGTTTCTTTTTCATAACTAAAATCAGATTTGCATTTTTTTCCATGTTTCTTTTTTCAAACTAAAACCAGATCTGTATTTTTCTCCATGTTTTTCAAAAAATAAAATCTGATCTGTATTTTATTTATAAAATTTGGTCTGTTTTTTAAGAAAAAAAATCCGTTCTACAATTTTTAAAATAGAAATCGGGTTTTTTTTTTTTTTTTAAAATAAAAATCTAATCTGTATTTTTTTAAAAACTTTGTTTTATATTTTTCGAAATAAAAATCTGACTTTTTAAATTTTTTTTTTTATTATTAATAATACCAGATCTACATTTTTCATAAAAAATTGGTGTTTTCAAAATAAAAATTTGTTTTTCTCTCACATTTAAAAAACCCAAACCAAACCTGAATTTTTATTAAAAATTCATTCCTTTTCTTTTACAAAAACTCAAATTTAAATTTTTCACCAAGCATTCTCATCAAATTTTTTACACAAAATAAATTGCACATCTAAGGTTCTTAAATAGAAGGGTAACCTTAGGTCTAGGATTTGACATGGCATTTGTTGTACATCATTTTACATTATGAATATGGGTATTTAATGGTCATTTAAAGTCTAGAAGACCAGACTTTTTCTGGGTAGGGTGGGTGCCTAACACCTTCCCATCCTGTAACCTAGCCCCCGAACCTTAGAATTTTAGGTTAGTAGATTTAGTATCTTATTGTTATTTTGGGTAGATTGTAACTAGGAAACAAAGCCATGCAAATTTCTTTCCATCAAGATGTAATTGTTTCCAATTAATGAGAAGATTATTATTCAACATATGTTGTAATTTGTATAGATTTCTTATTTTACTTATAAAATAAGTGGCGATTCCATATGATCCTGGAAAGGGAAGGTGCCGATGCCTGTACCCTTTTCTGAGAGCCAGTTTTTCGATCTCTCATAGTGGCAACTCCGTTGGGGATGTCGAGGGCTAAACTTCACATTAGACATTAAATGACCAATTAAATACCCTTGTATTTGTATGATGTTTTGTTCTTTGTCTGGTATTGCTTATGTCTATATATTGTTTGTATGATATTTTATTTGTAAATGCCAAGTTGGTTGTTAAAAGCTTTCCCTAACTGTCATAGTGTGTGCCTTCAAATAACAAATTTGCATGTACTCATCTCAACATATGGTGGTAGTAACCATGGATCATCGATCTTTATTAGATTCGGGTACCTAGTGGTGAACTCACCAACTCATAGCCCAAAGTCACTAGATCATTTCTTGTTGACTAAAAAGGATAGACCATGCCGTTTGGACCAACGTAATGTTCATTACATTACAAGTTGAGAGTTGTAACGTCCTAGCTATGGAAAACAATACAACGACAAACCCACCCTACAATGTAATGACTTAGAACCCATCCTTAGCCCGGTCTGGTTAAAATTGCATTGCATTCTGTGTGTATTTGTTTCGTTGATAGATTGATATAGATGGGGACCTAACTTTGTTTGACCCAACCAAGCCTTTTCTTAAAGGAGAATTTGGTCAAGATCAGAGGGAAGACTCCAAAGAGAATCCAAGAACGACAACCAAGCCAACAGTTCTAGTTCCAAGCCTATCACAGTATTGAAGCCCTTGAGTATAGAAGGCACCCCACTGTTACAACACCTCAACCTTGTGTTTGACTAGCAAGACAGCCTAAGCCACAAGAAATCTGAAGACTCTGTCACCATGGTAGAGGGAGAGGAGAACCAAAACACTAAAGAGCCAATGAGCACTCAGTAGTTACTAAACACTATTGTGGCAAGCCAAATTCAGTTAAAGGAAGACATGACCCTCATGGTCTAGCAGTTCCAGAATCTGAAGGGTAGTCAAGAGGAAAACAAGACTGATCAGACTTCCCCTATCTCAGAGAGTGAGAAGAAGATTAATGTGAAAATAAGTAAGATGGAGGAGATGATTAAAAGGGTGCGTAGGATGGAAGACCTCTTGGATTATTAGTCGCTCTCTCTTTTTCTAGACGTAAGATTACCCTCAAAGTTCAAGATGCCAGTCTTGGACAAGTTCGATGGCACTGGCTGCCCCAGATCCCACCTAAAGATGTACATGAGGGCTATGTAGCCTCTGGGAGCTAGTTAAGAAATGTTGGCACAAATGTTCCAAAACACCTTGACTGGAGCCACTCTTAGGTGGTTCCTCAATGTGGAAAATAATAGAGCTAGAAACTGGGAAGACATTTGCAGGGAGTCCATAACCAGTACAAGTACAATATAGAGGTGGACGTGACAAGAAGAAACTTGGAGACCATTAATCAAGAGCCGAAGGAGTCCTTTTCCTCCTTCATTACCAAATGGAGGTCCAAAGCCGCATAAATGATGAATAGGCCAAATGAAGAAGAGCAATTAACCATGGTTGTAGAAAACTTGTTACTTGTATACCATAAATATTTGTTTGCTCAATACTTTCCAAATTTCAAAGCTTTAATAGCTGTTGGTACTCAGATTGAGGATGCAATAAGTAATGAGACCATAAAGAATGAGGATGTACCGAAATTTAAAAGGAACTTTGGGCCTTCTAGCTCTAAAACTGTAGAAGTATCTAATATATATATATATATATATATAAAACTGATCCATACCAACTTATTGCCACAGTGCAAATATCATAAGAGCTGTGTCCAAGGCCTAGGAGGGAATTTCATGAACTTTATATGCCAATGAGTCAAGTATTTGAAAAACTGAAAGCAAAATGGTTACTTTTCCCTTAGACCCAAAACTAGTCCCAAACCCATTACTTGCAAAGTGTGGTGTGAGTAAAAAGTGCGCCTACCATCAAGGCCCATGCCATGACACTGATAGGTGTTATAACCTTTGTCATGCAATCCAAGATTTAATAGACACCAAGGTGATTGCACTGCCTACAAGGCTTAATATCACCAACAATCCCTTGCCAAACCACAATTTTGGGAGAGGACTAAGGATCAACTGTTTGATTTCTGAGAAGGAAGGAGAAGAGGACTTGTTTGAGTTGATATATGACCTACCTAAATGTTTTATGATGACTTGGGAAGAGCTAATGGGCATGACGTCTACAATAGGATACGATATATGGAGTGAGGATATTATAGAAATCCTAAATTACCCAATATCCACATATGGGGGGAGACACTTAAACACTAATAAGATAACCCAACATCCATATATGGGGGGAGACACTTCAAACCCTCGCATTTGGAGACGGACAACCCGATAGATGCCTTGAACAAGGCAACCCAACAAACACCCAATGAAGAGGATGAGGTCCTTAAGTAGTTGCAGAAGACGCAAGCCAACATATCCTTATGGGGTTTACTCATGGCCTCATACAAGCATTGCCAGAATCTAGTGGACCATCTCAATCGAATCCAAGTCCTTACAACCACTACTTCTCAAGATTTGAATGCTATGATTGGGTCTATAAGTAGGACACTTACTATTTCCTACTTCGACAAAGATTTGACTAAGAAGGGGAAGCGCCATAATGACCCATTGCACATTACTGTAGATGCCAAAGGCAAGAGGATACCAATGGTCTTAATTGATGATGGAAGTGCTTTGAATGTGTGTCCTTTGAAAACCGTAAGTTGCCTAGGCTTAAGTATTGAAGATTTTGTGCCATCTGATCAGCATGTGAGAGCATATGACAACAATAGAAGGGAGGTTTTAGGGACAGTAATGCTTGAGCTTACCATAGGGCCCATGATTAAAAAAAAATGGAATTTTAAGTATTGAACATAGCTTCATGCTTCAACATGCTTCTTGGGCGACCATGGATTCATGATACAAGGGCCATACCTTTATCCTTGTACTAAAAGGTTCAATTTCCACACGAGGGAGCAATAGTTACCATATATGGTGAAAGCTTAACTGTACTAAAGCCCATTTTTGGCATCGATTTTGAGGAGCTAGTAACCCTAGATGGCTTTGAGATTGAGAAGCTTGGTTTTGAAAGAGGGGAAAAAGAGGTTGAAAAGATCCCTATGGACTTCGATCCCTACTGCAACAACAATGTGGTAGCAATGATGAGGAAGATGAGTTATTTTCCAGGGATGAACCTAGGAAAGACTGTGAAAGAGGCAGTTGTTCGAGTTCCAAAAATTCCCACGGCCACACCACCTTTCGGGTTAGGTTATAAACCTACAGATGATGATTTATTAGAATCGGAAGTGACAGATGGCCCGCTCAAAGGCTAAAGCAAAGGGACTTCTTAGTCCCCCAGAATCCTTGAAGCCATACACTCCTACATTGAATAGGAAGTTTGTCAAAAATGGAGATAGAGTTATTGGGGATTTCCTGAACCAAGATACGATCCTAAGTCGAAAACAATGGTGCTTGGATTTGAATTATTTCTTGATTGCGACAATAAGCTTCCAGAACTAAGGGAAAAGATACAAATTAGGTCCCGACTAATTGGGTAGATTACATGGATCTTGATGCAATGACTACACTGTTGGGAGATGCTATCTTTAAACATAGAAGAGGAAGAATACTGGGAGGCTTGCCAACATGCATTGAAGAACCCATATGAAGCAAGAACAGATGATGAAAATAATGAAGAGGGAGAAGCCCCTAGTGATGATGATGAAGGTAGTGGCAGCAAAGATGATAATAGTGGTGATAGCAACAGTGATGATGGTGGAGACAGTGACGGTAGAGACAATAGCAATGATGATAGTGATAGTGAAAGAAGTAATAGTGAAGACTATGATAGCCAAGATAATGGTAATGATAGGAGTGAACCCCCTAGTGATAGAGAGGACGAAGATGTGGGAGCCTTCTATGAAGACGATTCTTATGACGATGTGGACTAATATGATGGAGACATAGAAAATGATGTAAAAGCTGTAGGTGGAGACTATGATGAATACCCTTATGGGTGACCTTCAGATTTGAGTTGCATTACTGATGTTAGTTCAAAATCAGATCCTCGATATGATAAGCATGGTAGGGAGATTGCTGAGCTTGATTCATTTCATCATTCAGAGTTTGGCTCATTGACTACATACACTAATGAAGAAGATGACACAAATGCAAGATTGGCGACACTGGATAGAAATCTAATGATCCACAGCTTCAGAAACTTAACTTTGGAAGATTTTGAAGGGGAAGATGAGAGAATGGAAGGAAGCGAGTCAGAGTACTTCCCTAATATGTCCGCCTAAGCAACATAGGGAGGCAAGATTTATTTTGGGAGTGGATGGACAGTATAGAGCATCTGGACGGCTATGCATTTGACAAGCATGCAGATATGGAAGTTGACGGTGAAAGCCCAAATTATATGGATGAAGACCCCAGAGTGCTGATGCTAAAGGAAGAAGGAACTCACTATGAGCCAGCTGCCATCGTCGAAGCCACAATTGAGTTGAAGAATTGGGCATGGGAGGGAGCTACCCACCCCATGGAAGACCCTCTAGAGAAGATCAAGACCATCGAGCCACTCACTTCTGCCAAAAACATTGTTTCTATCCCCATTGAGTTTGTCTCTGCTAGTATTGTTATTCTTGTTGAGTTTTTTTGTGATTGTGTTTCTATTCCTATAGAGTCAATTCTTGCTGAGTTTGTTAAGAATTCTACCCCTTATAATATAATTTCTGATTCTACTTATTTGTTGGCTTTGAATGTTTTTATTTCAGAAATTACTAAAGAAAATTTTAATAATGAGAAATTAAAACAAGGATATGTAGAACCTATAAAAGAAGAAACCCAATCTGTTAACCTAGGAACTGATGATGAACCTAAGATGGTCCAAATCGGTAACACCTTAACCTCCTTTAAGAAGGATGCATTAGTCACACTACTGAAGGAGTTCAAAGAGGTGTTTGCATGGTCATACGAGGATATGCCTAGGATTGATACAAATATAGTGCAACATTGAATTCCTACAGACCTAGCCATAAAGCCAGTGAAGCAAAAGTTGAGAAGGATGAAGCCATAATGGACTCTCAATATCAAGGAAGAAGTCAAGAAACAGTATAATGCGGGATTCTTAAGGGTGGTAAACTACCTAGAATGGTTAGCTAATGTAGTTCTTGTACCAAAGAAGGATGAGAAGGTGAGAATGTGTGTAGACTTTAGAGACCTTAATAAGGCCAGCCCAAAGGATGATTTTTCCTTGCCTCATATTGATATCTTGGTTGAAAATACGGCGAGACATGCATTGTTATCATTCATTGATGGCTTTTTGGGATACAACCAAATAAAGATGCCTCCAAAAGATATGGGGAAGACATCTTTCATTACTCCATGGGGGACATATTGCTACAAGGTCATGCCATTTGGTCTTAAGAATTCTGGTGCCACTTACTAGTGGGTAGCCACAACTCTATTGCATGATTTGATACACAAAGAAGTAGAAGTTTATGTGGATGACGTGATAGTGAAGTCTAAAGACTGTGAAGGACATATACCGGCTTTACGAAAGTTCTTTGAGAGAAACCAATTTTATAAGTTGCGGTTGAATCTGAAGAAGTGCATTTTTGGTGTGACATCCAGAAAATTGTTGGGGTTTATGGTAAGTCAGGGAGGAATTGAGGTGGATCCTAAGAAGATCAAGGCAATTGTAGAGATGAAGCCTCCAAGGATAGAGAAGGAGATCTGAGGGTTTTTAGGAAAGATACAATACATAAGCAGGTTCATAGCCCAACTTACCATGACATGTGATGGTTCACTTTTTCAATTGCTCAAGAAAGAAGTTCCCACAGTGTGGAATGAATAATGCCATGAAGCCTTTGAGAAGATTAAGAGTTGTTTGATGAAGCCACCAATACTAGTTCCACCGGTACCTGAAAAGCCATTGTTTCTATATCTTATAACCACAGATACAATGATGGGGGCTTTGCTTCCTCAATATCTAGAGGAGTCTAAGAAAGAGAATGAAATTTATTATATTAGCAAGAAGATGTTGGCTGATGAAGAGAAGTATACAGCACTTGAGTAGACATGTGTAGCGCTTGTATGGGCTATCCGAAAACTCAGACATTACATGCTTGCTTTCAAGGTCTTGTTGATTGCAAGAATGGATCCTTTGAAATATCTAATGGAGAAGCCGATGCAAGAGGGGAAGACAGCTAAATGAGTTTTGCTTTTGTTAGAATTTGATATCAAATATGTGACTCAGAAATCTATAAAGGAAAGAGCAATTGCAGATCACTTAGCCCATTGTTTACCTAAAGAAGCCGAAGAAATCCAAGGGGACTTTTTGGATGAGGATATTATAGGGATAGAGTTAGAACCATGGAGGATGTATTTTGATGGAGCAACCAATCAGAATGGAAGTGGCATTGGAGTTCTCCTAATTTCTTCAAAAGGGACACATCCCATTCTTTGGTAGGCTCAACTTTCCTGCCACTAATAATGCCACCAAATATGAAGCTTGCATTATGGGATTATAAGTAGCCCTTAGTCTTGGAGTGGAAGAGTTGGAAATGTATGGCACTCAACTTTGATAATTTCTCAGATTCAAAATATGTGGAAGATTAAGGAAAAAAAGCTAATGCCTTATCATGAATGTTTTCAGAAATCGGCATCAAAATTAGGTAAGATTTGATACCAGTATGTACCAAGAATGCAGAATCAGTTTGCAAATGTTTTAGCAACAATGGCATCCATGATGGATGGGCCTAAGGAAGACCAAGCTCGGCTGATAGTGGTGGAACAAAAAGAAGAGCTGGCTTATTGCATGTCGGTAGAAGGAACGAAGAAATAAATTGGGAAGGTGAATGGTATTCAAACATCTTACATTACCTCAAAGATGGGACATACCCAAAATCTACAGATAAGAATGACTAATTGACTATCTGGAGGTTATCCACTAAATACATTATTTGTGGTGAAAGGCTGTATAGAAGATTGTATGATGGAATTCATCTCCTTTGTGTGACTGCTAAGGAAGCACATCAAATAATTGAGGAGGTCTATGAGTCAAGTTACGGGCCACATATGAATGCGCACATGTTGTCACGGAAGATATTGAGACAGGGTTATATTGGACTACTATGAAAGTAGATTGTGCCACCCATGTTTGGAAGTGTCATCAGTGCCAAGTTCATAAAGATCCGAAACACATGCCGCCAATGTCATTACATACCATGACTTCATCCTGGCCATTCTCTACATGGTGGATAGACATTATTGAGAAGATTCACCTAACAACATCAAATGGTCATGAATTCATACTGGTAGCTATTGATTACTTCACTAAATGGGTGGAAGCTGCCTCGTATAGGGTGTTTGTAAAGTTGTGATTTACAAATTTGTATTTTGTTGGCTTTTATTCCGTGCCAAATTTGATTGTAATTATATTCAATCTTTTGTACCCTGTATTTATTGTGGGATGTGATTGTAAGAGTTGTGTGTTAGAGAGAGAGAGTGTGAAGACTTAAGCAAGTGAAGCCAGAAGACTTCTTGCGGGTGTCTCATGACTAAGCTTCCCGTGAAGTGAAGCATGTGCCTTGTACATGACTGGAATGCGAAGAGTCAGTATAGATGGAGACAGTTGTGTCTCGTGAGTAAATCGTGGGTAAGGCCTTCCCGCGAGACACCTGCGAGACATTCTGTTCTGCCAGTCTGTACTATTTGATACACACTTTCTGTACCCACACTATATATACCCATATTACCCACAAATGTGAAAAGAGCTTCTGAGAGAAAACCCTAGCTAAAACACTTGAGAGTTAGAAATTGTTATACCAACAATTCTCTACACATTTTTGTGTGGAATTTCCTCATCTCCTACCTCTCCATTTCCATACCATTGAGAGGTCAATCGCCCAAACACTTACCACACCTTTTGAGAGTGTCCAGTGAGGTTTTGGTGTTGCTGGGAAACATTGGAAGAAGCCAAGGATGACAGATGCAACATGGAGCTTGTTGTGGGATCTGGAGAGCTAGATAAGACACGGTTCCGAGAAGCTTTGTTGGAGTAGGAGCTTGGAGGGCTTAGGTACATCGGGTAGATTAGGCTTGGAGGGTCTCTTGCTTACCTATGTATACCAACTGATTGTCTAGTGGATCGATTACCGCTTGGAGGGCGGCGGAGAGGTTTTTCGCCGAGTTCTTCGGTTTCCTCTTCGATAACACGTCTCGGTGTTATCTGTGTTTGCATCTCTCTTCCCTACTCTTGTTCATTTCATTTTACTGCTGTGTTGCTTTAAATATGGATTAGAGTAGCTCTCGTGTTTGTATGCTTGTGTTTACATTATTCCGCACTTAGTATTAAGTTAGTGTAAAATCAACCAAGCTGTAATTTGAATTGGGGGTCTAAACAAGCTCTTGTGTTTTCACACATTTCGAGCTTTCAGTGTTGAACTCGAAGAAAGTTACTGAATTTATTCAGACCAATATCATCTGTAGATATGGGGTACCACATGAAATTATCTTAGATAATGGGTTGCACTTCAAGGGAGAAACGAAGAAGCTACTTTGACAGTTCAATATTAACACCACAAATCATCATCCTACCGTCCTCAAACAAATGGAGCAGTTGAGGTTGCAAACAGAAATGTAGGTTAGATTTTGAAGAAGAGCACTAAGAACTATAAGGATTGGCATTTACAATTACCTTATGCACTTTGGGGGTACGGGACATCAATTTGGTCATCCACAGGGGCCACTCCTTATTCATTGGTATATGGGATGGGGGCAGTCTTGCCCATTGAGATACGTGTTCACTCATTAAGAATAGTGTTGGAGAGTAGGTATGACCAATTATGCATGATGGACGAGAAGAGGCTCAAAGCCTTGTATCACATTCAAGGTTACTAAAGGAGACTCAGAAAAGCATTTGATAAAAAAGTAAGAGCTAAAGATTTGAAGATAGGAGATCTAGTGTTGAAGGAGATTCGAGCCTCGATGCAAGAAAAAAATGAGAAATTTAAGCAGAATTAGGCAGGTCCATATGTCATCAAATAGATATACTCTGGAGGAGCAGTAAGGTTGATGGACTTAGATGCAAACTCTTTTACTAAGCTGACTAATATGGATCAATTGAAGAAATGCCACATTTGAGGTGGTAGTTTGAGGAATGGCCACGTCTGAAGTGGTTGTAGATTATGTCATTTTCTTTCCTAGGATTGGTAAAAAAAAGATTAAAAAAAAAAATAAAATCTGGCTTGCTAGATTGAAAACCCAAAAAGGCGGCCTAGGCAAAAATTAAGGTTAAAAATGGTAGATTGAAAACCCGAAAGGGCGATCTACGCAAAAGGAGAGTAAAAAACATGAGAGTAAGAGAGCTTGCTAGGTTGAAAACCTAAAAGGGCGGCCTAGGAATTAAGGCAAATAAAATGAACTACGTGATGACCTGATCCTTCTACCAAGGAGGTACGTAGGCAACCATATATTGGTCAGGTCATAACTTACCCAAATCCACCATTCACCCATTAAGCACAAAAAAAAAAAAAAAAAAAAAAAAAAAAAAAAAGAAGAAGAAGAAGAAGAAGAAGAAGAAACGTTTTTTTTTGCCAAGATTTAACCATTCCATCAACACAAACCATGCCATTACATAAACCTTGAAACCTAAACATAAAACCAAACCCTAAATAGAACCCTAAAGCTGAAAGTCCTAAATAATTCCTAAAACTAAAAGTTTCAAACTAAATTTTTAAATAAACATGTTCAAAGCCAAAAATAGGATAATCAAGTCTTCTTCAGCTTTTTCTTCTTTGATTTTTCATTGGTTCTGTCTGTAGTAGTAAGTACTCTGTCATCTTTGTCTCTCCTTTTGAACTCATAGTTGTTATCCCCTTGCTTGCCTTGGTTATCTTCAAGAAACTGTTTTCTCATAGAAGCCATGTTAGTCTCTTTATCCCTAATCTTGCCCACTAGCCAATTAGAGTATTCCACGATCATCCTGTGAAAGCCAACCTTGACAAAAGATTGATCTACTCGGTTAGCCATGTCTAAGCCCAACAGCATGTTCCTTATAGAAGCAGGAGTTGTGTCCATAGGAACAAAAGGTTTTCTTCCTCTACCATCAGGCATTCTGCCCCAATCATAATTTCTAATCCGATCTATGTCCCTCAAACTCCACAAGTAACGTAAACTCATCGTTCTCCCCAAGTCAGAACATAAGGGAGTTCTAATGAAGAGAAGCATAAACATCCAGGTGCCAGTTGCTACAGTCTCGCACTTGTCAATATTGGTATATAGCTACATCAAGGGCTCATTCTTACTCCTAACTCGTGGAGGGATCACACCCAAAAGACTCTTAATCTCCACTGGTGAAATGGAATCATTACCCTCAATTCTCTCACCACCCTATTTTAAGCCAGTAATGGCTGAGAAGTCATATGGTGTTAACATCACCTAACTAATGCCCGGAAAATGAAAAGTACAAGTGATATCCCAAAATCGCTTAGACAATGCAACGAGCAGTTGAAGATCCTTATATTCAGTGGTGTCATAATCCAAAAGGGCTCAGAAAAAAGTTTGGAAGCCAGCCTCATTGATGACATTTCTACTGTCTGGGGATAACGCCGCCTACTTGTACTTCAGTAACTGTAGACTACCTCGGCTCTTGAGATTCTACAATTAATAAGGATACCTCACATGAGAAATATGAACAAACAACAAAAGAAAAAAGGGGGGGGGGGGGAAAACAAAAAAGAAAAAAAACAAAACAAAGCTTAGCCAATCATCATGATATTCACAAAAATACCTTGTTCCAAAAATACCACCTCAAAATCCCAATAAACAAATAAAGATGCCCCTCACAAAATTAGCCGCGCCCAAATGCCATTTCACCAATTCAAATTTTGCAACGCCCTAACAATACCCCAATCAACCAAAAAAAAAAAAAAAAAAAATCCTTCATCTCCATAAAGTCATTTAACAATGACTCTAACATATACCCATGAAAAATAATACCCACAAAAAAATTTCCATACCCATGAAAAATAATTCCCAAACATCCCAACAAAATTTCCGTACCCATAAAAAATGAGCTTACCCAATTTTGTCTACATTTCAAACTCACAATCAATCAAAAATTGTCCAACAATGTCCAAAAATCATATCCAACACAAAACATAACCAATGACCAACATTGTACAAACTTCGCAATACCAAACAACTCAACAATTCAAAAATGCCCCAAAATAAAAAATCAACATAACCACACAATGATTTCCATCCAAATCATACTATATCCAAAAATTCCCACAAGATCAAACAACAACAAAATGACAATGCCCCACCATAAAGTTTTCAACAAAACATGAAATCAATAAATTTACCAACTAAAAAAAAAAAAAAAATGAGCTTGCCTTGAAATCTTTTTTTGGATGAGTGTTGAGCATGGTTGCTTGGGTCTTGAAGGAGTCCCTCTTCATCATTCCATTCTAGGGATGGATGATACTTCTTCCCATTAAATGTAAGAAAGTAAGGTGGTCTAGGAGGAGATGCCATTGAGATGCAAAGATGAAGGTTTGAAAATGGGTTTCAAAAATGGGTTTTGCAAAAATGCTAAAAAAACTTAAGGATCTGAAGAGAAATTCAATGGAATGGTAGAAATCAAGTTCCAAAGCTTGGAGAAGGGATTTTCTAAGCAAGAAATGGTGTGGAAAGTGAGAAAATGCAAAAAGAATGAAGCTTGGAATAGTGGCTATGGAGGAAGAGGAAGAAGGAAGAAGTAAAAAAGATGAAGAGTAAAAAATAAAAAAAAAGGGTCCAAAATTTTGGCCCCCCTTACCCTTTTTTATTTGAGTTGTTGAGTCAACTTAGTTTTGACTGAGTTGACTTGGTCAAGCTTGAGTTAACTCACCAAAAAAAAAAAAAAAAACAAAAAATGGTGTATGAAAAATGAGTGAAAAAAAATGATGATGAAATAAAGATGATGGAATAAAAAAAAATGATGATAATGAAAATGATAAATGAAAAAAAAATGAATGAAATAAAATAATTGAAAGAGAAATTTTTTGAAAAAAAGATGAAGGAAAAATGGTTTTTAAAGTTTTTTTTAAAAATTTTTTCAAAATTTGTGACATCAATTTTGAAAAAAAAAAAAAAAAAAAAAGAGGAAAAGAAGAATTTCACAAGGATAAAATTGATCATTCTTAGTGAAACAAAAGGAATGGAAAATTCCCCAAATTGAGCATATAAAGTCTCAATCATCAAAATTCTAATTTGATTTTTTATTTATTTTATTTTATAGATTTTCAAATTGAGTAGAATATAGTTCTCAGTCACCTCCAGATTTTCAGATTGAGTCGAATATAATTCTCAATTGCCTCCAAATTTTTAGACCAAGCCGATTATAGTTCTCTGTCGCCTCCAAATTTACAGATCAAGCCGAATATAGTTCTCAGTTGCCTTAAGATTTTTAGACCAAGCAGAATATAATTCTCATTCGCCTTTGGATTTTTAGACTAAGTTGAATATAGTTCTCAGTCGCCTCCAGATTTTAAGATTGAGCAGAATATAGTTCTCAGTTGCCTCCAGATTTTTAGACCGAGCTGAATATAGTTCTCAGTCACCTCTAGATTTTGATTGAGTTGAATATAGTTCTTAGTCTACTTCCAAATCGGGCAAATACAGTTCCTAGTTAACTTATTTTAGATTGAGCTGAATATAGTTCTCAGTTTACTTCCAGATCGGGCAAATATAGTTTCTGGTTACCTTATTTTAGATTGAGTCGAATATAGTTCTAAGTCTACTTCCGCATCGAGCGAATACAGTTCTTTGTTACCTTATTTTAGATTGGGCGAATAGAGTTCTCAGTCTACTTCCAGATTGGGCAAATATAGTTCCTGATTACCTTACTTCAGATTGGGCGAATAGAGTTCTCAGTCTACTTCTAGATCGGGCAAATATAGTTCTTGGTTACCTTATTTTAGATTGGGCGAATAGAGTTTTCAGTCTACTTCCAGATCGGGCGAATATAGTTCCTGGTTACCTTACTTTAGATTGGGCTAATAGAGTTCTTAGTCTACTTCCAGATCGGGCGAATATAGTTCTTGGTTACCTTACTTTAAATTGGATGAATAGAGTTCTCAGTCTACTTCCAGATCGGGTGAATATAGTTCCTGGTTACTTTACT
This sequence comes from Quercus lobata, assembly GCF_001633185.2. NCBI lineage: Eukaryota > Viridiplantae > Streptophyta > Magnoliopsida > Fagales > Fagaceae > Quercus > Quercus lobata. Next base: position 26,069,606 of record NC_044909.1, on the reverse strand, counting down.
TCAGTTTGGGTGAATATAGTTCTCAGTCTACTTCCAGATTGTGCGAATATAGTTCCTGGTCAACTCATTCTAGATTAGGGGAATATAGTTGCTGGTCATCTCATTCCAGATCGGGATACAGTTCTTAGCTGCCTCATCAGCATTCAAGATTTTATCTAGGTTCATCAATTATCAAGTAGATTAGATGTCCATAGTTCTCGTTTTTTGTAAAACAATAAAACACTAGTTCTACACCCAAAGGTTCTAGGTTCTAAGGTTAGGAAATCTTTGAAAATTCAACCTTGGTTAAATCATGGTTGCTAAAATCAGTGTCTTTGTTTTATATTGACATTCACTTTTCAAGCTTTGTCAATAAGGGGCATCTCATAGACACTCGATTTTGCACCCATTATTATGTTTTAGAAGATGACTAAAATGACCATTTCAAATACTCAAAAATCATAGTTGCATTATATGCATTAAATCATTCATTGCATATCATAAAAATGATGTTGAGATTCTAACGGTTATGACGGTATGCCCGATTCCCAAATCAGACCGTCAGATTGAAAGATATCACAAGATCAAGTTTTCACGGTCTGCATGCATTGTATGAGGGTGAAGCCGATCATGTGTGATTAATTGAAATTAATTCTGATTGGTCAAACAATTAAAATTAATTAAATAATTGTGTTATTGGTTTCTATCAGAAATAAGCTTGGTTGCATAGGAATAAAATGGATAATCAGATAACAAGGGAATTGTTGATAATTAAGTCATTTTAGAATATTTATCTGTTAGATAATTATTGTTTAAAGGACCTGATTATAAAAAAAGAAGAGATTTATTTTAGAATACGAGTTAAATATACGTCTAGGTGCAATTCTCGACTTAGAAAGTCCCTAAAAAAGAGTCCAGATCAAACCAAAGTTGAGAATTGGGCTCGACACTTGAGAGTTCCAATCAGCACTCTTGGAGTGCCGATTGGCACATGGCAAGTGCCGATCGGCACTTCTCGAGTGTTGATTGGCACAACTTCGAGGCTCGGCCCAGAAACATTTTGATCAAAATAAAACGCATCCATTTCGAAATTTTAGGGATAAGAATTCGACCTAATTCGTATCTAATCCAATCTAGCTTATTTTTTAAGCACCAAACCTCTATAAATAGGGAACTAAAATAAAAAATCAGGACCTTTTTCTAACCTTTTTTTTTTTACTTCTCTCTCCCCTTTTGTTAAAGAAATTCTGGAAGCTTTGCTTTAAGAATTTCTTTTATGTTAAGAGGCTTCATTTAAATCCTTAGAAATTCATTCTCTTTGATCTCTAGGATAGTTCTTTGCTTGTGGAATACGTTCATGTAGGTATGATTCTAACTTTACTTTCCATAACATGATTTTATTTTAATTTCAAAAACTGTTCTCATCTATGCTTTATTTTCCATGAATGTGATGTGTTTATATAACCATGTTTGTCATATATTATTGCATGCTTTCTTCTTGCTTTCAAAAATTTCACATGATTAGTTGATGAACATGCCTAGATCTAGGGTTGAATATTTTCTTAAGATTTTAAATCTGCATTTTTCTCCATGTTTCTTTTTCAAAACTAAAATCAAATCTGCATTTTTTCCATGTTTCTTTTTCAAACTAAAACCAGATCAGTATTTTTCTCCATAATTTCAAAAAATAAAATTTGATTAATATTTTATCTATGAAATTTGATCTGTATTTTGTTTATAAAATCTTATCTATATTTTATTTACAAAAATTTGATATGTATTTTGTTTATAAAATCTGGTCTAGTTTTTAAGAAAAAAATATGTTCTACAGTTTTTAAAATAGAAATTTGGTCTTTTTTTAATAAAAATCTGATCTGCATTTTTAAAAAAAAAATCTATTATGTATTTTTCAAAATAAAAATCTGACCTTTTTTTATTAAAGCCAGATCTGCATTTTTCATAAAAAATTGGTGTTTTCAAAATATTTTTTTTTTCTCTCAGATTTAAAAAACCCAAACCCGATCTAAATTTTTATTAAAAATTCATTCTTTTTCTTTTACAAAAACTGAGATTTAAATTTTTCACCAAGCATTCTCATCAAATTTTTTACACAAAATAAATTGTAGATCTAAGGTTCTTAAATAGAAGGGTAACCCTAGGTCTAGGATTTGAAATGGCATTTTTTGTACATCATTTGACATTCTGAATATGGGTATTTAATGATCATTTAAAGTCCAGAAGACCAGACCTTGTCTGGGTAGGATGGGTGCCTAACACCTTCCCATCCTATAACCTAACTCCGGAACCTTAGAATTTTAGGTTAGCAGATTTAGTATCTTATTGTTATTTTGGGTAGATTGTAACTAGGAAACAAAACCATGTAAATTTCTTTCCATCAAGACGTAATAGTTTCCAATTAATGAGAAGATTATTATTCAGCATATGTTGTAATTTGTATATTTTATATATATATATATATATTTTTATTTTACTCATAAAATAAGTGGTGACTCCATATGATCCTGGAAAGGGAAGGTGTCGATGCCTACACCCTTTTTTGAGAGCCAGTTTTCAAAATAGGTTCATAAAAAGAACATTCATATGTGTGAAAGCACAATTCTTGGATCTCAAATAAATTTAACAAAGAAAACAAATTCAATAATATTATAGATTTAACAGAGATGTGATATAATATTATGAAAAACCAAGGGAATTAGTTATTCAATTTAATAATAATTCAATAAATGACACGACAAGAATAAGTGGATTGTGATAGATTTAGGGAGGGGTATGAGGTGCTTACCCATATTGTTTAGTTGATTTCTTATTTCACTTGGCTTTTTTCCTGATGTGACTAAACTTTTATATGCACGCTTGGTGTGTGCATATATATATATATATAAATATGTATGTAACTCTTGAATTTTGACATTATTTGCTATTTTAATTGCAAATTCAATTATCATTGCAAAGATTTATATGTTCAATTATGAGTTTGTTGTCTTTATAAATTTCTTTCTTGTTGATGAATTGGTTTACACACTGGTTTAATAACTAATATTGTAAACTCCATTATGCTCACAACAAACGCCTTGTTTCAAAGCATTTTTACCAAATTTATTATTATTATTATTTTTAGAAAGGGTTTCAAATGAATTTTATTTTCAAAAACACTTTGCTATCAATTTATTTTTAAAATTAATCATGTTTTGTGAAAATATTCAAAGAAAGGCTTTTTCCAAGAAATTTCCGTGAGACCCATTTTTCACTATGTAGACGCTTAATTTTGCACCCATAATTTAATCTTGGAGGATGATTGAAATGGTCATTCTGAATACCCAAAAATCATAATTGCATTTTATGCATTAAATCATTCATGAAATATCATAAAAATGATCTTGAGACTTTGACGATTGCGACGATCTGCCCGATTCCCAAATCGGACCGTCGGATTGAAAGATATCACAAGATCAAGTTTCTATGGTTTGCATGCATTTTATGTGGGTGAAGCTGATCATATATGATTAATTGAAATTAATTCTGATTGGTCAACAATTAAAATTAATTAAGTAATTTATGTGATTGGCTAATGGATTTGATAAAAAATAAGCTTGGTTGCATAGGAATAAAATGGATAATCAAATAGTAGGGGAGTTTTTGATAATTAAGTTTTTCAAAAATAATTATCTTTCAGATAATAATTATTTTAAGGACCTGATTATCAAATTAAGATGGATTTATTTTAGAATGCAAGTTTAAAAGATGTCCAAGTGCAATTCCCGACTTTTAAAATCCCTAAAAAAGAGTCCAAGTTGAACCAAAGGAGAAAATTGGGCCGAGCACCCAAGAGTGCCAATCGGCAATCTAGGAGTGCCGATTGGCACAACTTTGGGACCTGACCTAGAAATTTTTAGATTAGATTAAAACACATTAGATTCAATTTTTTAGGGATAAAATTCGACCTTACTCGGGTTTGCTGATTTTCTAAGCAACCCTAGCTTGTTTTTTTAAGCTCAACACCTCTATAAATACATAATTGAAATTAGAATTCAGCACCCCTCTGCTCTTAACGTAAAAGAAACTCTGGAAGTTCAACTTTAAGGCTTTCTTTAGGACTTAGAGAGACTCACCCTCTCTCTAACTCTAAAGTGATTTCCCCATTCCCTTGTATAATTCATTGATGCAGGTAAGTTTCTATCTTTTTATTTACATGTCTATGAAACCAATTCAATTCTCCATGCCTTTTCTAACATGCTCTTTCTTTTGTTTGTTTTGATTTTTCTTTATGTCTACTGAATATATTATGAATGTCTGTTTATGTGCATATGTTTGTTCATGTAGTTATGTAATGCATATGGTTAAGTCCTAGATCTGTTGCTATATGTAAACTAAAACAAAAAACAGATCTAAAATCTATTTTCAAAACCCTATTCTTTTCTAAGTCAAAAATCAGATCTGAAATCTATTTTAAAAACCCTATTCTTTTTCTAAATCAAAAATCAGATCTTAAATATATTTTTGAAACCCTATCCTTTTTCTAAATCAAAAATTAGATCTGAAATCTATTTTCAAAAATCCATTCTTTTTCTAAGTCAAAAATCAAATCTGAAATCTATTTTCAGAACCCATTTTTTCTAAATCAAAAATCAGATCTAAAATCTATTTTCAAAACCCCATTCTTTTTCTAAATCAAAAATCAGATCTGAAGTTTTTGAAAGTTCAAATATGTGTATAAACACCCTTGAACGTTTAGACCCCCAAATTACAACTTAACCAATTCAAGTATTATGTCAAACAACTAGTGTTCGGAAACTTAACATAAGCAATAATATGGAATTGATAAAACTATCTAAGCCAAATTAAAATCACAATCCACAGCAGATAATAAAAAGGCAAAGATAGAGAGGAAGGAAGATGCAAACACAAAGACAACACGCGATGTGTTATCGAAGAGGAAACCAAAGCCCTCGGCATAAAACCTCTCCGCCACCCTCCAAGCGGTAAACAATCAACTAGAAAATATAGTTGGGATACATGGACAGCAGTAGACCCTCCAAGCCTAATATACCCAGTGCACCTAAGCCCTCCAAGCTTGAAATGAAGATTGGTTCCTTCCTAACTACTTCCCAGGAATCCAAACAGCTTTCTCACAGTAATGATAATGGTGAGAACCAGGTTTGGTAAGATGCCTCTCAAGGATTTGACAATGGAGAGGAAGAGAGTTGAGGAATTTGAAGAGACTCTAATGTATAGATTTTTGGTGAATCAATCTTGTTTTTCTTTAGGGTTTCTCTCTCAAAATTCTCTCTGGAAGCTCTCTTACAATCGTGGGTAAAAGGGGTATTTATACTGGAGTGGGAGAGGAATGTGAAACGTCAGGTTTTACAAAACAGGGGTGGCTCGCGGCTTGACTAAGTCGCGAGATCCAGTCGCGAGATAACTGTATGGCCAGTTGTCCTGTTTTGTCCTGTAGTGCTCCAGCTAGCATGACTGTTCACCTTCTGGCATGCTTGGCACGTGTGCTGCGTCTGGCGGCTTGCAGCCGCGAGTCACCCGTGAGACCAAGCCGCGAGTCTCTGTTTTCTTGCACACTCTTGAGCAAACTTCACTCTATCTCACTCACTACCCTTACATCAAACCCACCTAAATACAGGGTTACTAAATGCTGAAATACAAGCAAATTTGGCACGGAATAAAGCCAATTAGATGGTTGAATAAATTCAACCTTACAATTTTAAATTGAAATCCCCTTCTTTTTCTAAATTAAAAATCAGATCTGAAAGTTTTAAATTGAAAGCCCATTCTTTTTCTAAGTCAAAAATCATATTTGAATTTATTTTTAAATCTCTATTGTTTTCTGAATCAAAAATTAGATTTGAATTTATTTTAAAAACTTCTTCTATTTTCTAAAACACAAAATCCGATTTGAAATTTTATTTTTGAAAGTTCATTCTTTCTTATTTTGAAAAATCAGTTCTGTTATTTCTTTTAAAATCCATTCTGTTTTTTAATTAAACAATCAGATTTGAATTCTCCTCTTGGAAGTTCATTTTGTTCTTTAATTAAGAAACCAGATTTCGAAACTCTTTTTAAAAATCCATTCCTTTTTATTTTAAAAATCAGATCTGAATTTTTATAAAAAATTCATTTTGCCTGTTAATAGATTTGAAACTTCTCTTAAAAAATCCTTTTTAAAATTCTGATGTGATTTCTTATTCATAGATGCAACTGATCTTGGATTTTGCATATTAACCAACCATAGATCTAGGAATATTGACACAATAATTTGCATGTCATTTTTTTATGGGTAGTTAAATAGTCATTTAAAAGTCTAGAAGACCAGACTCTGTCTGGGTAGGATGGGTGCCTAACATCCTTCCATCCTGTAACCTAGCCCTCGAATTTGAGATCTTAGGTTGGTAGAAGAGTGTCTTATTTTCTTTTGATAGATTGTAACTAGAAAACAAGGCCTTGTAAATTCTTTTTTACTAGATTGTAACTAGGAAACAAAGCCATGTATAATTCCTTCTATCAAGTTGTATTTATGTCAAATTAATGATAATGTATATTATTCAAGACCTCTTGTAATCTTTTTTTTTTTTTTTTTTTTTTTTTTTTATAGTTTTCTTATTTTAGTTATAAAATAAGTGGTGACTCCATATGATCTTGAAAAGAGAAGGTGCCGATGTCTAAACCCTCTTTTCTAAGAGCCAAGTTTCCCGTTCTCTCTCAAGGGTGACTCCACTGGGGATGTTGAGGGTTAAGCTTCACATTAGACTTTAAATGACCAAATAAATACCCTTGTGTTTGTATGATTTTTTTTTTTGCTTGTATGATATTGCTTATGTTTGTGTAATATTGTTTGTATGATATTGTATGGAATGTTGATTGAAATGCCTTGTTGGTTATTTATAGCTTTCCCTAACTATCATTGTGTATGCCATGAAACAACAAGTATGCATGAACCCATCTCAAAATCTGGTGATAGTAACCATGGATCACCGGTCTTAATTAGATTCGGGTACCTAGTGGTGAACTCACTAACTCATAACCTAAAGTCACTAGATCATTTCTTGTTGATTGAAAAGGATAAACCATGCTGTTTGGACCAACGCAACGTTCATTACGTTACAAGTTGGGAGGTGTAATGTCCTAGCTATGGGAAACAATAAAACAAAAAACCCACCCAACAATGTAATGACCTAAAACTTGTCCTTAGGCTATCCAAGTAAAATTGCATTGCATCCTGTGTGTTTGTTCTAATTAATTGGATTGAAATAGATGGGGACCTAGCCTTGATTGGGCCTACCTACCTTTTCTTAGGGGAAAATCTGGTTAAGATCAGTGGGAAGATTTCAAAGATAAAAAAAAAGTGATAGCCAAGCAAGTTCTAGTTCCAAGCCCATCACAGTATTGAAGCCGTTGTGCATAGAAGGCACCCTACAGCTATGGCACTGCAACCTAGTGTTTGATTTACAAGACAGCCCAAGCCACAAAAGATCTGAAGACTCTATCACCCTAGTAGAAGGAGAGGAACATCAAACTACTGAAGAACAAATGAGTACTCAAGAGCTGTTATACACAATGGTGGCTAGACAAATCCAACTGAGGGAAGACATGAATCTCATTGTGCAACAATTCCAGAAAATAAAGAATAGTCAAGAAGGAGACAAGACTGATCAAACTTCCCCCATCTCGGAGAGTGAAAAGAAGATCAATGAGAAGATGAGCAAGATGGAAGAAATGATCAAGAGGGCACGGAGGATGGATGATCTCATGGATTATCAATTGCTTTATCTTTTCCCAGACGTAAGGCTACCTCCAAAGTTTAAGATGCTAGTCTTGGACAAATTTGATGGCACTGGCTATCCTAAGTCTCATTTGAAGATATACGTGAGGGCCATGTAGCCTTTGGAAGCAACTGGAGAGATGTTAGCCTAGATGTTCCAAAATACTTTGACTAGAGCCGCCCTTAGATGGTTCCTTAACAAGGAAGATACTAGAGGTCGGAATTTGGAGGACATATGTTGGGAATTCCACAACCAATACAAGTACAACATAGAGGTAGATGTGACGAGAAGGGACTTGGAGACTACCAAGCAAGAACCTAAGGAGTCCTTTCTAGCCTTTGTAACTAAATGAAGGTCTAAAGCTGCCCAAATGATGAATAGACCGAATGAAGAGGAACAATTGACAATGGTTGTAAAAATTTTGTTGCCTATATACCATAAGTATTTATTTGCTCAATATTTTCCAAATTTTAAGGCCATAATAGTTGTTGATACTCAAATTTAGGATGCTATAAATAATGGGACTATAAAAAATGAAGATGCACCTAAATTTAAGAGGAATTTTGGGCCTTCTAACTCTAAAACTGTAGAAATATCCAACATATATAAAACTAATCCATACCAACTCACTGCCCCAGTGCAAGTATCACAAGGACTGCCTTCAAGGCCTAGGACAGAATTTCATGAACTTTACATGCCAACTAGTGAGGTGTTTGAAAAGTTGAAAGAAAAAGGGTTACTTAAACCCTTAGACCCAAGACTAGTCCCATACCCATTACCCGCTAAATTTAATGGGAAGAGTTATTGACTTGTCAAAATAGGGGCATTTGGCCACACCTCATTCATTTTTCAAAAAAAAAAAAAAAAAAAAATCAGCATTTTTCTAAAATTTTTTTAATCAAATCAAGATTTTTCAAAATTAGGCATCCATTTCCCAAACTAGCGGCATTCGGCCATGCCTCATCCCCTTTTCTAAAAAGAAAAACCAATCATCTCTTTTTCTAAAAGAAACCTTTTTTTTTTTTAAGTAAAAAAAAGAAAAAAAGAAATTCATCATGCATAAATTTTCAAACTAGGGGCACTCGGCCATGCCTCATTCAGGTGAGAATACTTATGTCAAGATTGGTTAGATAAATTCAAATTGTTGTGCTACAATGCTATTGGAAAAGCTAGTTTTGCATCTCATACAAAACCCACAACGGGAGCAACATAAAGATTTACTTCATTTATGAGAGATAACACGTAACCTTGAATTCCAAAACAAAGAAAAGAAAGCGTACTTTGATGCAGTTAGATTCAAAAAAAAAAAAAACTTGAGAATACCTTCAATCTTCGTCCTAATTGCACATGGTGCCCAAGATGAGTGGTCTCTCAATCAGTACTTTTGTATGTTAATTTTCCTTTGGAAAAATGTATTCCAAAGACTCTGTAGAAAAAAACCGTTTTTTCTTCTTTTAATCATACTTATGTTTTTTAACTGCCCTTGGCAGTTGCTTTATTTAATAACTCTTATTAAATAAAAACTGAATATCTAATTGGGTTAGCCTTTTGGGCTAGCCCAATTGGGCTTAAGTATGTGGTTTGTGATGGGACCAAAGGGACTAATAAGGCTCTAGCTCTAATGGGCCTCAGACTTATCTGTCAACTCTTGACAAGTTCAAAGTTACCATTAATTATATAACAAGTACCACTATGAAAATATAATTGCACTCTAGACCTTATTAATAAATTATTTCCCAAGACTCTAATATGATATCATTTGACCCCTCCATGAAAAAACTATTTTATTCCTTGAGTACCCAGTTTAATCTTTTAGTTATTCATATTTATGAAATCTAATTTCATAAAATATGAACTTTAGTAACTCTTTACTAAAATGGCCGACCCTGAACAACCAGTTTCCATTAAACTTATCTCAAGGGGATATTTAGTGTCTCTATAGAATGAGATTATGGATTCCATCTTGAGAATATGTGTTCCCTCAATACTACATGTGGTTACCCAACATACTGAGATTTTTACCGTTAAACTAGATCTCACTCCTGATATATCAAAGTAACCTACATTTCATGATCAAGTTCACTATCCTTTCAGGATTGAGAGTCTATGAAATTAGAAGTCGTGAGATTAATTATTCAGGTGATAGTTGTTAATTGAATAATTAATCTCACAATGGTCCTGTTTAATATATCTTACACACTTAAGACATATCAACACATTAACTAGAAGTCTCCACTTCCATGATCAAGACAAACCACCTTAGTTGATGCGTTATAGTCTTTGTAGATGAAACGCTTGATTTCATCACCAACTACGAACTATATTTTGAGTTTACAAGGAACTTGTGATTTATATCTTCTGTAACTAAATCACATAAAATGCATCTCAAGGACTATGATAATGCTCCATTAGTTCATTTATAAATAGTCTCATATAATTAAACAATTTAATTATTTATAACATGCTAATAAATTGGATTTTAGGGCACAAACCATAACAAAAGCTGCATCAGGTGAACTCTAAACTTGTCTCATCTAAATCCTTGCAAGAACAAAGTTTTCAAAGATCAAGAGCTAGTGTAGAGAATTAGTACAAATTATTTGACTAAAGGATATATATTTTTTTTTGTAGGTAAATAAGAGTACAATCATGCATCATTTTGACTTTTAGTCTGCCGGCAAGAATATCTTCTAGGCTCATCTCTAGAAGAACCCCCTTCTGCATCCCCTTGTCGCTCTTGGTCAGTATAAGGTTGAGGTTCTTGTTGCTTGTCCTAAAATTTGAGATTCCTAATTCTTTCTTCCAAAGCTCGTGTGTGGGCATCAACATCCGATTGTTCAGAAAAATCATCAAAGACGAGTGTTAAATTCATTGCTAGGAATCTCAAGCAAAAGTCCATAGGGGAGGATCATCTCTTAACCAGTTCACTTCATTAAGCACATATTGAGAGTATTGGGTACGTGTAAATCGCTGCAAGCCTCCAATCATCATCATGCTTTCCTCCACAAGGTCAACACCAATTTAGAATATAAGACCCAAAATCATAAGCAGTTAAGCAGACAAAGAGCATGAGATAAAAGACCAAAGGGTTTAGAAATATATTGGGCCGTTCAAAGGAACATTCGGAGAATATTCCCACCAGTCTAAATTCACGAAGCTGTAAGACCCATCAGGATTCATTATCTCATATTGCCATTCTAGAAAATTGGGATATGTCTCTGTAAAAGAAGCATAAGGACCACCAACATTGCTAGGAGGACTCCCAGCTCCATGGGACAAAGCTTGAAGATGAAACATTTAGACACTTTCACAAATGACAAAATGGCAAGGATGATGCAGATTATGATGCAAATTAATTTGGTTGAAGAAACTCACTGATGCACTAGAGGCATCAGCTAAGTGACCCTGCAAATGAGTCTTGACGAACTCGAGATAGTCACCCGGTATTCCAAAGTTAATGCGGCCAACCTTTGCACGAGCTGTTTCTTCATCAGTTAAAAGGTTGGCCAACCAAATCGAAGGACAAGGATGGGTAGGGATCACTTCAAGAGGATATACATGATAAACCTGTGGAAGTACCCGATATCCAAGATACCAATATCTACCATGGCCACATTCAAATAAGACCTAACGCTCATTCAATTCTAGAGCCCATGCATGTTCAACATAACCCTCCAGCCCAAGGATCCAAATTTATCTAAAAATCACAAAAAAGTCCAAAATAAAAAAAGAGAAGACATACCCACAAAAAAATCAAATCAAACTTCCACAAATGAATCAAAAAAATAAAACTCACATCCTCAGCACCTAAGCCATCACTCACCATTTGCCAAGCTAGCAAAGAACGCTTTAGAGGCGTTGATAGACGGTTCTTAGGCATCCAATGAAGAAACCTTGGAAATTCATTAATGTTAGGACATATGTGATTCAATGTTAGGAACATATGTCACTATTTTATGTAATTGGCTAATCCTTTGACAAAACGCACTTTACTTGTATTTGGGTAGATCAAGGATGTGTTTAATGCTTCAAGAAACAATGTTTCAAGTTCAAGTGTTAAAACCATGCAAGTCTATCCAAGAATCAAGTGAAGAAGGGTTGTTCATTAAATCTCGACAGCTAGCTCAACAGCTAGTATTTATCGAGGTTTAAGAGAGCTGTTTCAGCCCAAGGCTCGACAGCTGCTCGAGAGATAGGGTATCTATCGAGATTTATGAAGTTCAGTTTTTTAGAGCTGATTTTCATCTAATCCGTGAATGTATGTGGGCTTTCTTTTCTCACAACCCTAAACATACATAAGAATTATTTTAAGGGTTGTAAAAGGTTACACACAGTTGCACAAGAGCACAATTCCACAAGTGTGAAGAAAAGTGTAATCGGAAATCTAGTTTGCCCTAGTTCTTCATTCTTTAGAAGAAGCTGCCGTGTTTGTACACCATAGGCTTTTGTGACCAAGCAACTTCATGATCTTCATCGTGTGATGAATTGAAGAATTTTGCATCCAACATCCTTCTCAAGTTGGTGATCAAGTCGCGTATTGGGATCCGTGCAATTGGTTAGTCACGTATTGGGAGTCATGCATTGAAAGGAGACAAGCCCAATTGGGTATTAAGGTAAGGGTTCAACTGTAGGTTGGTATAAGGTACTGGGATTCCTTTACTTGTAACCACTTGTTTTGATAATAGTAGATTCTCGGGAGTGGTGACCTTAAAATCACCCTGTGGGGTTTTTGCTTTGTAGGTTTTCCCCATTCATAAATAAATCACTGTGTCAATTTATTTTCTGCTGCATACTTTAGTTAATTGGTCATTTGTTTGTGCTACCACACGCTTTGCATATTAATTTCATTAATTAATAAACTTGGCCAATTAATCAATTAATTCATCACAAGGGGTCAATATATTCTTGGCCTATCAAGTGGTATCAGAGCAGGCACACTCTAATTATGGTTAATTTTTGCTGTGTGATCCATTGACCCTTGTTTGTCATAAATAGAGGAAAGTCTCTTATTATACCTCCTTTATTTGATGGCACTAACTATGCATATTGGAAAGTACGCATGAGAGCTTTCTTGTAGTCTTTAGATGAGAAAGTGTGGCAAGTTGTGGAGATAGGCTGGACTAAGCCTATGGAAGCGCCGGCTAACTGGAATGATGCTAAGATCAAGGCGGCAAACTTCAACAGTAGGGCATTGAATGCTCTATTCAATGCAGTCACAAATGAGGAATTCAAGAAAATATCCTCTACTGAAATTGCTAAGGAAGCGTGGACCATTCTCCAGACAACCTATAAAGGAACCAAAGCTGTCAAGGATTCAAAGCTTCAGAGGCTCACTACAAGCTTTAAAGAGATAAAGATGGAGGAGGATAAGTCATTTGATGAGTTCTATGCCAAGCTCAAGGACATAGTAAACTCAACATTTAATCTTAGGAAAACCATTCCTGAGCCCAAGATTGTGAGAAAGGTGCTCAAATCTCTACCCGAGAGATTCCATACCAAGATCACCGCAATTGAGGAATCAAAGGATATTGACAAAATTCCTTTAACAGAGTTGGTTGGCAATCTGTAGACCTAATGAGTTGGGTTTGACAAGGATCGAGAAATCGGGCAAGAGCAAGAGCATGGCATTAAAGGCCAAAAGTAGTGATACTGATGAGTCTTTAGATGATGAAGATTCTAAAATGAAGTCCTACATTACAAGGCAATTAAAGAAGTTCATGAAGAATGCCAATGGGAAGGGTTTCGACAAGGACCGTAGGCAATCCAGTTCTTCACTATTCAAGAGCCAAGATAAAGGGAAAAAAGATGCTAGGGATGGCAGTCAGTACACTGTTCCCTTAGGACCAAAGTGCTTTGGGTGTCAAGGTTTCAATCATATGAAACAAGAGTGCCTTACTTATCTCAAGACCATCGGAAAAAGCAAGGCACTTGCTGCTACCTTGAGCGACATCGAGCCTGAGGATGACTCCGATAATGAGGATGATGGAATCCTAAATGCCTTCACTGCCACTGTAAATGTTGAAGATATGGATGAAGAAGAGGAATTGGTGGAGTCTAAGTTTGAGAAGATGGATGAATAAGATGACATCCACACAGCCTATGCAAAGTTATACAAGGTCTCAGAAAAGTATGAGAAGTTGTATAGGTTGGCCACCAAGAAGCTTAGTGATGTGGAGCTTGAGCAAGAAGAAATCTCTACAAAGTTTGATGAAGCCAATCAGATTATTGGAGCATTTAGGTTTGAGAATAATTTTTTGGCTGAGAAGACCAAGAAGCGTGAGGCAGAACTGTTCCAAGTTAGAGCTCAACTGGAAAGGACTTCAAGTGCTAAGCTCGATGAGATGCTCAATCTTCAGAAATTTGCTTCAGATTGAACCAATTTAGGGTATGATTTCTCTTCTCCTAGTATTGCTTCTACTAGTACTACTATTTTTGTTCCTCCTGCTAATAATGTTGAAACTAGGAACAATGATGTTAAAAATGAATTAGTTAGTGAGAACATAGACAAGGGTAAATCTATCTTAGGAGCACCCCTTAAACTTGATAAGAAATAGATTAAAAACCCTAGGGCTAAGAAGGGAACCTCTCAAAAACCTAAGCAGAAAAAACAACATTTCTGTCATCACTGTGGCGCTGCTGGACATACTTGACCTAATTGCTACAAGTGGTTAGCCATTCAAAAGAGCAATAGCATGATCGCGTTAGGAGACCAGAGTCAGTTTTCATCCTCTTTTGCTCCTCTTGGAGATCTTTTCAAAGCCCTCATGTTTCTTTCAAACTTGAACGGTTTTAACTCTTCCCCCTCACCATTGGATCAAGGTTTTGCTAAACGGAAAGGTTCTTCCAAGCTGTGGAAGGAAAAGGGTTTCAAGTGATTCTGTCACTTATTCTCTCTCTCCCCCTCTTGTTTTTTTTTTTTTTTTTTTTTTTTGCATTACTTGTGTGTTTTGCTTTATTGTTTTGTGTCAGTCTAGTTTTATGCATTGCATTGTTTTGTTTAACACGTTTTTGTTTGGATATTCTTCTTCTTCTTTTTTTCTTTTTTTTTTTTCATATAAAAAAAATTGAAAAATCAGAAAAATACAAAAACAGTGTGTGTTATGTGTACCTTGGATGGCCATTGAAACAAAGTGTTCTAAATTTTGTATCTTCTATAGCTTAGATGAGCATCTCTATGCACAACTAAGCAAATGAGTTTTGTGGCTTATGTTTGTGACGAATAAGATTAAGTAATCTCTTGTACTTAACACTCGTATCACTCCTTTTGATGGGAAGGACTAGAAAATCCTAAGAAAAAGGCATAAATAACCATCTCACCACTGTTGCCCGCCAATTATAAAATAACATTTGTATGTTTCGGCATAGCAAAAGTGGAAAGTCAAATGCTTAACATAATTGGGTATTTCTTTTCTATCTCTTATATGCCCATGTATGGTTTGCTTAAAAGAAAAGTATGCAAAGAAAAATAATAGCAAAAAGGTCAAATTGCTTTATATATGATTGCAAGCGTGTATTCTTGGAGATATGGGAGTTATAGGATGTACCTCGAAGGTGATAGTCCCCATCAAACAGTTATGATTGTGTGTAAGTTAAAGTGATTTTCTCATATCTCAAATCGTCATAACATGTAGACACTTATGCAATCTTGCGATGTTTTTCACACACAACACGCAATATTCTTTGCTACTTTTGATACATGTGCAAGTATAATGTGATTTGGCCGTCACAAAGAATACATGTGTTAATGTATGCTCACTAAACTGTCTTAACTTGTTTTTGAAATATAAAATTGGTTAGACTTGTTTAGTGTGTGTGTGTGTGTGTTTTGGATCTCTATGCTTATCATTTTTCTTGTTGAGAGATGTTTTTGACAGATTAAAATGTTGTTTAGATCCTTGGTTGAGTTGCATGTTTGATTGCATTCATGTTTGTGTTTTTCTCTTTTTGAAAAACTGTTTTTAAACAATCTCGATAGCTTCTCGACACCTAGGCTATCTATCAAGCTCTTCAGCTTCTTTTTATCGCAATCTCGATAGCTCCTCGATCCATCGAGAAAGTTTTTGTCTCCTCGATAGATGCTCGATAACTCCTCGATCCATCGAGCTTCTTTTTACTGTGGACACCTTTAGATAGCTTCTTGATAGATGCATCGGTCAAAATTTAAACCTCAACACCTTTTGACACCTCTTGATCTTTTGAGACTTAAGAGGTTCTATATATAGGGTCCGCGCGATTTCAGACTGACTTTTGGGATTTTTGACACCTAACTTTTGGGATTTTTGATAAACTTTGGGGTTTTTCAAAATTAATGGAGTTTTTGTGAAATTTTTGGGATGGGCTTTGTGAAAATGGCTTTAAATCATCATGCATTGCATCACATTTGCATTATAACATTGTTTCATGCATTTTAGATGTGTGTTTACTTTGTTGAAATAATTGTGTGTTGGGAGGATTGGATTGGGCTGACCCCATGATGTTTTTACGATTGCATATCACATGCTCATGCATTTTCATGCATACGTACCTTACATTCTCTTTATTCTTATATATTGATTGTGATTGGTGCTTTGCTGCATTTCTTTCCCTCTCTCTCTTGTTTACGTTAGTTGTGTCATGCCACCTAAACGTAAATCTACTCCGTCCCGGAACCCTCTTCATTTTGGGGTATCCACTTCTTGTGATCCTACTCCCTCACATGTTCGGTTCTGTGATGATAAAACTCGATAGGACTTTTTAGAGAACTTTTCTAGACGAGGCATTCATTCGGAAGGCCAAGTCATTTTGTTGGACTTCTCTGACACTGACCTTCCCACTGTTAACTATAGTAGGGGTACAAGAGTTCTACTCCAACAAGCATGGATTTGATTATTCAGTACCTCTCTTTGTCACTCATGTTCGAGGTACGCGCATCGTGGTCACTCCGAATATTGTATCCAACGTGCTCTATGTCCTTTGGGTAGCGCATCCTGACTACCCTGGTTGTGATCGTCTTAAGATCGTGTCTAAAGATGAGCTTATATCTTCTTTTTATGAGCATCCCTCTAATTGGGGTGATCGTCAGTTCACTTCTTGTATGGCCTTTGCTAAAGTTCCTAGGTTCATGAACATGGTTATGACTTTTGTTTTGCATCCTTTATCTCATTATAACTCCATTACCGAGCCCTGTGCATTTTTGCTTTCCCTTTTAGAACATCTTACTATAGATTTTCCCTCTCATTTCATTCTCCCACTCATAGATGTGTATAGGGATACGACAACCTATGATAAGCTCATCTTCCCTTCGGCTATCACGAGGATTCTACACCCTTTTTTTGTTCCCTTTCCTGTTTCCGACCACTTCCATGTCATGTGTGCCATAGACACTGTTACCGTTAAACGAAGCGAGGCGTAGCTACGTTTGAGGCGGCTGGGGACGACAATTCCTCTAGCTTCTACAACTCCATCCACATTTGCCCCGTCTTCTTCTACGAACGGTGTGACTTTTGAGGCCATCATGGCACAACTTGTGTGCATGGATGCTCACCTTGACACTCTTAGTGATGAGTTGTGTCAAGTGAACACCTGTGTTGGTTGTATTGCACAACGCTAGGTTGCCATGGGTGGTTACACTGCTGCTTCTTCTCCTGCTCCAGAGGCATTTGAGGATGAGGACGATGATGGTGATGGTGATGCTTCTGATGCTGAGGATGATGATACTAGCACTTCCAGTGTTGGTGAGATGTCTACTTGATGTACTTGCCCTTTGTCATACTCATAGGGGGACGATTAGTATAGGAGATTTTTGTTAGGGGGAGTGTTCATATTTTAAGGGATGTAGTGAGGACCTTTATGTATCTTTTTTTCTTTTCTCTCTATTTTAGATACATTGTTCATGTGCCTTAGATCTTGTGATCATGTTGTGATAGCAAACCTTGTATTTGTTGATATATATACATTGGAGGTTCTTATTACAGTTCTTTCACCTATCTTTACATGTGTTGTTTCTTTTCTCTCTTTATGCACATGCTTCTTATATATTGTATGCAATCTATTATTTCTGTTTCTCACTAAGATACCGTGATGAGTTTTGTTTAAAGTATTTCAGAAATACAGGTTGTCAAAGTCTACTTGCCATTAACTCTCTTCTTGCAAAGTTTTTCAAGAGTTTGTGTTAGGATAGATTTTATTGTTCAACAAGTGAGTATGAGTTGAGTGATTTATGACTTCTCTCATATGTTAATTTGTTTTTTGTGGTTTTGTCACGGATTGCCAAAGGGGGAGATTGTTAGGACATATGTGATTCAATGTTAGGAACATATGTCACTATTTTATGTAATTGGCTAATCTTTTGACAAACTGCACTTTACTTGTATTTTGGTAGATCTAGGATGTGTTTAATGCTTCAAGAAACAAGGTTTCAAGTTCAAGTATTAAAGCCATGCAATTCTTTCACTTCTCAATGTTAGAAAATAACCACATCAAAGATACATTCCTACCATTAACTCTAGAAGGATTCACATCTAAGTAAGCCTTAACTTCAGTTGGTGAAATGGTATCATGACCTTCAATCCTTTCACCACCTAATTTCATGCCAGTAATGGCTGAAAAATCATAGGGTGTTAGCATCACTTCACCAATACCCGAAAAGTGGAAAGTACAAGTCGTATCCCAGAACCATTTAGACAATGCCACGAGTAGTTAAAGATCTTTATATTTAGTGGTATCATGATCCCAAAGAGCTTGGAAAAAGGTCTTGAAACTGGCGTCATTGATAACATTTCTAATGTCTGGCGACATCACGTCCCAACTTTGTTTCAACAGCTGAAGACTACCTCGGCTCTTAAGATTCTACAATAAACAAAAAACACCTCACGTGAAAAATATAATCAATTCCAAAATTTGTTAATCATCATGATATCCACAAAAATGCCATGTTCCAAGAAACGTCCATTCAAAAATTCTACCAACCAAATGAAAATGCCCCTCACAAAAAAATTAGCCATGCCAAAATGACATTGCGTCAAAGAAATACTTTCACAAATTAAAATTCAACGATACCCCAGACAACAATTCAAAATTTTCCATATCCACGAATTCATCTAACAATGCCCCAATCAACGGTTCACTAAAAAATCTCCATATCTATAAATTCATTCAATGATGTGTCAAACGTTCACTCAACCAAGAACATTTTTCAGTACCCATGAAAAATAACCCCTAAACATCAAAACAAAAATTTCCATACCCATCAAAAATGAGTTTACTTAACCTTGCCGACACATCAAATTCCCATAATTTTCATACCCATTGAAAATAAAAAAAAATTAAAATTCATCCAACAATCCCCAAAGCTACATACAATGCAAAGTTCCACAAATCATCAACATAGTCCAAACTTGATAGATCCAAACAACTCAACAATTCAAAAATACCCAAAAAAAAAAAAAAAAAAATCAAATCAAATCAACATGCCTACACACAAAATTTTTCATCCAAAACAATTCTAGAATTCCCACAGAGCAAATAGCAACAAAATGACAATGCTCATCATAAATTTCTCAAATACCAAGCCAAAAAAAATTGACAAATTAACCAACAAAAACAAAATAAAATGAACTCACCTTGAGGTCATTGGTGGATGGGTATGGAGCATGATTAAGTGAGTCTTGAAGAAGTCCCTCCTCATTAATCCACTCAATTGATGGGACATACCTCTTCCCATTAAATGTGAGGAACTTAGGTGGCCCAGGAGGAAGTACCATGGAAGATAAAAAAAAGTTGAAGGTTTGAAAATGGGTTTTTCAAAGATGCTCAAAAACTCATAGATCTGAAGAAATTTTCAAGGAGATGATAAAAATCAAGTTTGGAAGTCTAGAGAATTGATTTTCTAAGCAAGATATGGTGTGGAAGAAGAGAAAATGCAAGGGGAATGGAGCTTGGAATAGTAACAATGGAGGAAGAGGAAGAGAAAAGAGGAAGAAGCAAAAAGATGAAGCAAAAAAAAAAAAAAAAAAAAGGAGGGGGCCAAATTTTACCCCCCCCTCCCCTTGTCATTTTTCTTTTAGTTGCTGAGTCAATTCAAGTTTGACTGAGTTGACTCGGTCAAACTTGATTTAACTCACAAAAAAAAAAAAAAAAAAAGAGAAAAAAAAAAAGTGGGGGAATCAATTTTTTTTTTAGAATTCTTCAAAGATTTTCCAAAGAGAGAGAGAGAGAGAGAAAGATGAGAAGGGATTTTTTATTTTGCAAAAAGAATAAAAGAAAGAAAAAATAAAAAAGGAAAAGAAAAAATGGTTTCTAAAATTTTTCAAAAATGTTTCTAAAATTTGTGGCATCAATTTCATTAACCAAAAAAAATAAAAAATAAAAAACCTTTTCTAAATATATGATTCAAAGTTATAAGAGAGAGAGAGAGAGAGAGAGAGAGAGAGAGAGATTTTACAAGAAAATAAGAAAGAATTTCACAAGGATGAAATTGATTATCTTGGTGAAACAAAAAGAAAGGAAAATTTCACATCCCCAAACAATTGAGCGGATAAAGTCTCAATCATCAAAATTCTAATTTGATTTTCTTGTTCGTTGCAAGAAAATTCCAAACTGAGCGAATATAGTTCTCGGTCGTCCCAAGATTTCCAGATTGAGTGGATATAGTTCTCAGTCGCCTCCAAATTTTCAGACTAAGTGGATATAGTTCTCGGTTGTCCCAAAGATTTTCAGATTGAGTGGTATAGTTCTCAATCACCTCTAGATTTCCAGATTGAGCAAATATAGTTATTAGTTGCCTTTAGATTTTCAGATTGAGAGAAGATATAATTCTCAGTCGCCTCCAAATTTCCAAATTGAGCAGATATAGTTTTCAATCACCTCCAAATTTTCAGATTGAGCGAATTTAGTTTTCAGTCACCTCCAAAGTCAAGATTGAGTGAATATAGTTCCCAGTCGGCTCCTAGATTGAGTGAATGCAGTTCTTAGTCACCCTAAAGTCTAGATTGAGCGAATATAGTTCTCATTCGGCTTTTGAATTTCCAGATTGAGCGAATATAATTCTCAGTCGAATTCTAGATTTTCAGATTGAGTGAATACAGTTCTCGGTCACCCCAAAGTTCAAATTGAGCAGATATAGTTCTTAGTCACCTCCAAATTTCCAGATTGAGCGAATACAGTTCTCAGTCAGATTCTAGATTTTCAAATTGAGCGAATACAGTTCTTAGTCACCTCAATGTCCAGATTGAGCAAATATAGTTTTCAATCAGATTCCAGATTTTCATATTGAGCAAGTATAGTTTTCAGTCGGATTCCAGATTTTCATATTGAGCGAATACCATTCTCAGTCATCCCAAAGTCCAAATTGAGCGGAAATAGTTCTCAGTCGGCTTCCAAATTTCCAGATTGAGCGAATATAGTTCTCAATCGGATTCTAGATTTTTAGATTGAGCGAATACAGTTCTCAGTCACCACAAAGTCCAGATTGAGCGAATATAGTTCTCAATCATGCCAGATTTCAAATTAAGCAGATATGGTTTTCAAATATCGGTATTCAAGCCTCTACCCAGGTTCATCAATCATGAAGCAGTCTAGATGTCAACATTTCTCCTTTTTTTTTTTTTTTTTTTTTGGTTTGACAATAAAAAAATAGTTCTATGTCCCAAGGTTCTCGGTTCTAGGGCTAGGAAATCTTTGAAAAATCAACCTCGATTAAATCATGGTTGCTAAAACCAGTATCTTTGTTTTACATTAACATTCGCTTTTCAAGCTTTGTCAATGAGGGGCATTCTGTAGACACTCAATTTTATACCCATAATTTAATCTTGGAAGATGACTGAAATGATCATTCTGAATACTCAAAAATCATAATTGCATTTCATGCATTAAATCATTCATCACATATCATAAAAATGATCTTGAGATTCTAACGATCGTGACGATATGCCCAGTTCCCAAATCAAACTGTTGGATTGAAAGATATCATGACATCAAGTTTTCATGGTTTGCATGCATTTTGTGTGGGTGAAGCCTATCACATGTGATTAACTGAAATTAATTTTGATTGATCAATAATTAAAATTAATTAAATAATATATGTGATTGGTTGTTGGATTTGATCAACAATAAGCTTGGTTGCATAGGAATAAAATGGATAATTAGATAATAAGGGAATTGTTGATAATTAAGCTTTTTCAGAATAGTTATCTTTCAGATAATTATTCTTTTAAGGACCTAATTATGAAATTAAAATGGATTTTATTTGGAATACAAGCTTAAAAAAGGTCCAAGTACAATTCCTGGCTCATAAAATGCCTAAAAAAAAAGTTGAAATTGAACCAAAAGAGAAAAATGGGTTGAGCACTCAAGAGTGCCAATCGGCACTTCCATAGTTCTAATTGGCACAGGTTCCCAATCTGGCCCAGAAATTTTTAGATCAAGTTAAAACATACTAGATTCAATTTTTTAGGGGTAAAACTCGACCTAACTCGTATCTGCTGATTTTCTATGCAACCCTAGCTTATTTTTTAAGCACAATACCTCCATAAACATAGAATTAAATTCAGAATTCAGCACCCCCCCTGCCCTTAATGTTAAAGAAATTCTATAAATTCAACTTTAAGACTTTCTATTCTGTTAAGTATAATTTCTTTAGGACTTAGAGAGACTTACCCTCTCTCTAACTCTAAAGTAATTTTCCCATTCCCTTGTAGAATTCATTGATGCATTAATGCAAGTAAGCTTCTAATTTTTTATTCACATATTTGTGCATCCAATTCAATTCTCCATGCCTCTCTAACATGATCTTTCTTCTGTTTTTGGGTTCTTTCTTTATTTCAAGTAAACATATCATGATTGTTTGTTTATGTTCATGTGTTTGATTATGTAGATGTATAATACATATGAAAAAAATCTTAGATATAGCTCTTTGTAAATTAAAACCAAATCTAAAAATTACATTCAAAATCTCTTTTTTTTTTCTAAACTAAAAATCAAATTTGAAATTTATTTTCAAAATTTCATTCTTTTTCAAAACTAAAAATCATATCTAAAATTTATTTTCAAAATCTCATTCTTTTTCTAAACTAAAAATCAAATCTGAAATTTATTTTCAAAATCCCATTCTTTTTTCTAAATCAAGAATCATATCTGAAAATTATTTTCAAAGCCTCTTTTGTTTTCTATATAAAAAATCAGATTTGAATTTTCTCTTTGAAGTTCATTCTGTTCTTTAATTGAAAAATCAGATTTGGAAATTTTATTAAAAATCTCTTTTGTTTTCTAAATTAAAAAACCAGATTTAAAAATTCTTCTTTAAAAGATCATCTCTTTTGTATTTTAAAAATCATATTAGAGAACTCTTTTTGAAATCCATTTTTTTTATTTTAAAATCAAATCTGAATTTTTTTCATCAAAAATTCATTTTTTCTGTTAATTTAAAAATTATTTTGAAACTTCTCTTTAAAAATCCTTTTCCTATAAGTAAAATTCAGATTCGATTTCTTCTTACATAAATACTACAAATCTAAGATTTTTGCATATTAATCAACCATAGATCTAGGAATATTAATACAACAAGTTGCATATCATTCTTTCTAAGGGTATCTAAATGGTCATATAAAGTCTAGAAGACCAAACTCTGTCTGGGCAGGATAGGTGCCTGACACCTTCCCATTCTGTAACCTAGCCCCTGAAATTTAGGTTTTTGGTTTGTAGAATAGTGTCTTATTTTCTTTTGATAGATTGTAACTAGAAAATAAAGCCTTGTAACCCTTTTTTACTAGATTGTAACTAAGAAACAAAGCTATGTATAGTTCTTTCTATCAAGTTGTATTCATTTAAATTAATGAGAATGTGTATTATTCAAGACATCTTGTAATCTTTTGTATAGTTTTATTATTTTTCTTATAAAATAAGTGGAGACTCCATATAATCCCAAAAAGAGAGGTGCCAATGCCTAACTCTTTTTGAGGGCCGAGTTCTCAGTCTCTCACAATCATGCCTACAAGTCTTCCCTCTTCTAGATTAATGATCATCAAAAGCATCCTTTGATCCACACAAGGTGTCTCATGACCAAGAAATACCTCTCAAGAAGGCATAGACAGAAGGTACTAAGAAAGTTGGAGCGTCACACCTTGGCCACGGGAACATTCCGTTGAGAGAAGTACGTAAAAACCTTGCAGATGTTTAGCTTGTTAAGCATGCACAACTTTTGAGCCGTGCCAAGAGAAATCCCTAAGAGTTGCAAGGCCATGATAGAAAAATCCTCATCAGTATTAGGGAGAATAAGGGAGTTAACATTAGCTTCACCCATGATTGCACTAAATGTTTCAAGAGTAGGGCATAACTCCACACCATTGAATTAGAAGACATGTTGAGTAGGGATCCAAAATTTAGTAGCAGAATGAAGGAGAGGTTCATCTACTTTAATTTGATGGTAGATACAAGAGAGACCGAGAGGGGTGAGAGCATTCTTGAAACTAGGACCAAGTTTCTTAATTCCATGTTGAAACTGCTAAAAGAGTGAATTCTGCCATTGGGAAGCCTTGGGAGGTGTTTTCTGAACTTAGAACATGTTTTGTGAGGGTTTGGAGGCTATCAACGACTATTTTATACTTAAAAGATGCGGCTAGGGTTTTTTGGTGCGCGGAATGTGTACACATGGTCAAGGTTGCGTACACATGGTTAACACCTACATACGTAGGTATAGACACTGCATTTTGTATCCTTTACGACTCAGGCCCTCGTTCCCCAATAATGCTGAAATTCTAAGACCTAACGTTGGTTTAGGGCCTAACCAGATGTTAAATTGACTCGAGAAATGTTAAAATGAAAAATATAACTTTTAATGAGCAAATAAATCTATTTTTGGAAAAGTAGAGACAAGAAAATCCTTAGTTGGCACGCGTTGGAATCAACCTGCGCGCATGACCATGATGCATGCGCACACAGGCCCGAGCCTAAGCGCGTATGTATGGTTCCAGAAACTATGAAAGGCAAGTTTTCTGCATTAAAAATTGATGTTTGGAACAAATTCCACATCATTTGGGTGCCGTTCCAAACCCCCATTTCACAATATAAATAGCCATATATGGTACCTTTCTAAAACACACAGAACTCCTAAGGGAAAACACTAAGATTCACTAGAAATAGTGAATCAAAGAGGGAGTTTTTCACAAAACATCCTCAAGTCAATTTTCTTTTGATTAGAGCCTTTTCTAGCCTCGATCTTCAAGTTTAAGATTACTAATCGATATTTTATTGATTGTGAATAGATTTGACTGAGGGGAATGGTCAAAAATCAAGCTTGAAGGGCTTTTGTTTTGAGGTATTAGTTCTAAGCTTTTTCTTTCATTTTCTTTATTTTAATCCTATTTTTTTTTATTTATTTGTTTGTTTTGTGTTTATATATGTTTTCTTAACTTATTTTTATTCAGTCTTTATGTTTCTAAGCATGTTTGGTTGTTAGATTTATTTTTTTTCTGTTTTCTGTGCTTGCAACGTTTTTAGGCTAGGGTTTTCGAGCAAGGTCAAAGTATGTGCATGTGCACGCAAGCCTCCGCATGCACGTGCATACTGTTACCTAGAAACCCTAATTTAGATTTTTGTTTTTTTTTCTTTGCATATACACATGTTATGCCTTTGTTTGTCCCCTCTTTTATAAGTTTTAGTCCTTGTTCTATGTTTGTTGTTTGTTTATCTTTCACATGATTAAATTAGGGTTTATCTTTGGTTGCTTTGTTGTGATGCCATGAACACGTATTCACATGTTCATGCATTTATGCCATTGGTGCTGAGATGCAACAAGGTAAGTAAGGTAAGTCATGCATTCACATGAACACGCCTGATGTATAAGATGAACATGTTTGTTTGGATGAGTTTTCCTTAATGTATAGATGCAATCATATGTTTACTTAGATCTTTCTATGCTTGTGTTTTTGCCTTGATTAAATGTTCACATGCTTCTGCCTTGGATGTGATATGATGACATGATGCTAGATGAATGCTAGGTTGATATGAGATGCCATGATAGATGTATGCTAGGCTTGGGTTGTGAGATGCCATGATAGATGAATGATTAGGTTTTTGGGATGATTGATGTCGTGTTGTATGCTTAGATGTATGCTAGTGTGTGTGAGTATAGATGCAATATTGAATATGTTTTTAATAAGGTTAAGACATAAGACACAATGAGAGGAAGCCAACCTTAGGATTGGGCGGTTTTGGGTGCCTAACACCTTTTCAAAATTGTTCCAAAACTTTGAACCCATACTCTGGTAGTAAGATCAAAAGGTCCTTCCTTGAGAGGACGCTATATACATGGTTCCTAGGCTATTGCAAAAACTAGGTGGCGACTCCTTGTTGTGTCCATAGCAGGCCCGTGTATGTGCACACATTATAGATACTCAATTCTGTACCCATAATTTAATCTTGGAAGACAACTAGAATGATCATTCTAAATAACCAAAAATCATAATTGCATTTCATGCATTAAATCATTCATCACATGTCGTAAAAATGATCTTGAGAATCTAATGATCGCGATGATATGCCCGATTCCCAAATCGCACCGTTGAATTGAAAGACATCACGAGATCAAGTTTTCACAGTTTGCATGCATTTTATGTGGGTGAAGCTGATCATGTGTGATTAATTGAAATTAATTCTGATTGGTCAACAATTAAAATTAATTAAGTAATTTATGTGATTGACTGTTAGATTTGATAAAAAATAACCTTGGTTACATAGGAATAAAATGGATAATTAGATAATAAGGGAATTGTTGATAACTAAGCTTTTAAAAAAATAATTATCTTTCAGATGATTTTTTTAAGGACCTAATTATCAAATTAAGATGGATGTATTTTGGAATACAAGTTTAAAAGATGTCCAAGTGCAATTTTCGACTCAAAAAATCCCTAAAAAAGAGTCCAAATTGAACCAAAAGGGAAAAATGGGCCGAGCACCCAAGAGTGCCAATTGGCATTCTAGGAGTGCGAGTGTTGATCGGCACTTCCACAGTGCTGATTGGCACAGTCTTAAGGCCTAGCCCAGAAACTTTTAGATCAAGCTAAAACACATTAGATTTGATTTTTTAGGGATAGAATTCAACCTAACTTGGGCCAGTTGATTTTCTAAGCAACCTTAGGAAACAAGGCCTTGTATTTTTTTATTAGATTGTAACTAGGAAATAAAGCCATGTGTAGTTCTTTCTATCAACTTGTACTTATTTAAATTAAGGAGAATGTGTATTATTCATGACATTTTGTAATCTTTTGCATAGTTTTCTTATTTTACTTATAAAACAATTGGCGACTCCATATGACCTTGAAAAGGGAAGGCGTCGATGCCTAAACTCTTTTCTGAGAGCCAGTCTGGTCTTTCACAGTGGAGATTCCATTGGGGATGTCGAGAGCTAAGCTTCACATTAGACTTTAAATGACCAATTGAATACCCTTGTGTTTGTATGATATCTTTTGCTCATATGATATTGCTTATGTTTGTTTAAATATAGTTTGTATGATATTGTATGGAATGTTGTTTGAAATGCCATGTTGGTTGTTTATAGCTTTCCCTAATGTTCATTGTATATGCCATGAAACAACAATTATGCATGAACCCATCTCAAAATCTGGTGGTAGTAACTATGGATCACCAGTCTTTATTGATTTTGGGTATCCAGTGGTGAACTCACCAACTCATGGCCCAAAGTCACTGGATCATTTCTTATTGACTGAAAAGGATAAACCATGCCGTTTGGACCAACATAATGTTCATTACGTTACAAGTTGGGAGATGTAATGTCCTAGCTATGGGAAACAATAAAACAACAAACCCACCTTACAATGTAATGACTTTGAACCTGTCCTTAGGCCGGTCCATGTTAAAATTGCATTGCATCCTACGTGTGTTTGTTTTGATTGATTGGATTGAAATAGATGGGGACCTAGCCTTAATTGAGCCAACCTACCTTTTCTTAGGGGAAAATCTGGTCAAGATCGGATGGAAGACTCCAAAGAGTGCCGAAGAGTGATAGCCAAGCAAGTTCTAGTTCCAAGCCCATCACAGTATTGAAGCCATTATGCATTGAAGGTACCTCACAGTTGCAGCACCGCAACCTAGTGTTTGATTTACCAGATAGCCCAAGCCACAAGAGATCTAAAGACTCTGTCACCATGGAAGAAGGAAAGGAACACCAAAATGCTGAAGAATAGATGAGTACTCAAGAGTTGTTAAACACAATGGTGCCTAGACAAATCCAACCGAGGGAAGACATGAATCTCATGGTGCAATAGTTCCAGAATATGAAGAATAGTAAAAAAGGAGAGAAGACTGATCGGACTTCCCCCGTCTAGGAGAGTGAAAAGAAGATCAATGAGAAGATAGGCAAGATGGAAGAGATGATCAAGAGGGCACGGAGGGTGGATGATCTCATGAATTATCAATTGCTCTCTCTTTTCCCAGATGTAAGGCTACCTCTAAAGCTCAAGATGCCAGTCTTGGACAAATTTGATGGCACTAGTTGCCCTAAGTCTCACTTGAAGATGTACATGAGGGCTATGTAGCCTTTGGGAGCAACTAAAGAGATGTTAGCACAGATGTTTCAAAATATCCTGACCGAAGCCACCCTCAGATGGTTTCTTAACATGGAAGATAATAGAGCTCAAAATTGGGTGGACATATGTAGTGAATTCCACAGCCAATATAAGTACAACATAGAGGTAGATGTGATGAGAAGGGACTTGGAGACTACCAAGCAAGAGCCTAAGGAGTCCTTTTTAGCCTTCATGACTAAATGGATGTCCAAAGTTGCCCAGATGATGAATAGACCTAATGAAGAGGAACAATTGACAATGGGTGTTAAGAATTTGTTGCCTATATATCATAAGTACTTATTTGCTCAATATTTTCCAAATTTTAAGGCCTTAATAGCTGTTGGGACTAAAATTGAGGATGCTATAAATAATGGGACTATACAAAATGAAGATGCACCTAAATTAAAAAGGAATTTTGGGCCTTATAACTCTAAAACTACAGAAATATCCAACATATATAAAACTAATCCATACCAACTCATTGCCCTAGTGCAAGTATCACAAGGACTACCTCCAAGGCCTATGAGAGAATTTCATGAACTTTACATGCCAGCAAGTCAGGTGTTTGAAAAGTTGAAAGAAAAAGGGTTACTAAAACCCTTAGTCCCAAGACCAATCCCAAATCCATTACCCACTAAATTTGATGTGAGCAAAAGGTGTGCCTACCATCAAGGCCCAGGACATGACACTGACAAGTGTTATAATCTTTGTCTTGCAATTCAGGATTTAATAGACACAAAAATGATTACACCGCCTACAAGGGCTAATACACCAACAATCTTTGCCGAATCATAATTTTGGGAGAGGATCATGGATTAACTGTTTGATTCCTGAGGAAGAAGGGGAGGAGGACCCATCTGATTTGATCTATGACATCCCTGAATGCTTTATGATGACGTGGGAAGAGTTAATGGGTATTACATGTACAACAGGATATGACATATGGAGTGAGGATAATTCAGAAATCCCAACTTATCCAACATCCACATATGAAGGGAGACACTTCAAACCCCACTCTGATAATCCAACACCCATATATGGGGGGAGACACTTCAAACCCCCAAGATATTGAACCAAGTGACCAATCAAAAATTGTCCACATCATAAGGGGGGGAGGGGGGAGACACTTCAAACCCCCCACATTTGGAAACAGACAAACCTGTGAAAGCCCTAACAAGGCAGCCCAAGAAACACCTAATGAGGAGGATAGGGTTCTTAAGCAACTGCAGAAGACATAAACAAACATACCTTTATGGGGTTTACTCATGGCCTCTTACAAACACCGCCAAAATCTGGTAGATCTTTTCAATCAAATCCAAGTCCCTACAATCACCACTTCTCAGGATTTGAATGTTATAATTGAATCTATAAGTAGGGAGCTTACTATTTCCTATTCTGACAAGGATTTGACTAAAAAAGGGAAGCATAATAATGACCCGTTGCATATTACTATGGATGCTTAGCAAAAGAGGATACCAATGGTTCTAATTGATGATGGAAGTGCTTTGAATTTGTGTCCATTGAAAACCATAAGTTGTCTGTGCTTGAGTGTTAAAGATTTTGTGCCATTTGATCAACATGTGAGAGCATATGACAATAGCAAAAGGGAAGTTTTGGGGACAGTAACACTGGAGCTCACCATAAGGCCTATGGTTCAAAAGGTGGAGTTTCAAGTATTAAACATAGCTTCATGCTTCAATATGCTTCTTGGGTGACCATGGATTCATGATAGCGAGTAACCCTATATATGGGGACACTCTAATAGTCCTAGAGCCTATTTTTGGTATTTAATATAAGAAGGAACCAATAATCCTAGAGGGCCTTGAGATCAAGAAGCCTAGTTTTGAAAGAAGGACAAAAGAAGTTGAAAAAATCCCCATGGACTTTGATCCTTATGGCAACAAAAATGTGGTAGTAATGATGAGGAAGATGAGCTATTTCCTAGGGATGAGTCTAGGGAAGACCATGAAAGGGGCAGCCATTCAGACCCCCCAACAATTCCCACAACCATGCCACCTTTTAGGTTAGGCTATAAACCTACAGATGAAGACTTATTGGAGATGGATTTGAAGATGATGACCCGTGCAAAAGCTAAGGCAAAGGGGCTTCCTAGCCCCCCAGAACCTTTAAAGCCATACACTCCTACATTGAATGGGAAGTTTATCAAAGCTAGAGATTGCCAACATTACTGGGGGTTTCCTAAACCAAGATAAGATCTGGAATCGAAAACAATGTTGCCTAGATTTGAATTATTCCTCAATTGTGACGTAAAGCTTTGAACTAACTTCCTAAATAAACATGTTCAAAGCTAAAAATAAAAGAATCAGGTCTTCTTCAACTTCTTCTTCTTCTTCCACTAGTCACTTGTTCCATCTGTGGCAGCTAACCCGTCATCACTATCCCTTCCCTTGAATTCATAGTTGCCATCCTCTTGCTTGCCTTTGCCATCCCCAAGAAACTATTCTCTCATAGAAACCATGTTAGTTTCTCTATCCACAATCTTGTCCGCTAGCCAGTTAGAGTATTCCACGATCATCCTGTGAAAGTGAACATTAACAAAGGATCGATCTACTCAGTCAGCCATGTCCAAGCCTAATAGCATGTTCCTTACAAAAAGTAGGAGTTGTGTCCACAAGAATAAAACGCTTTCTTCCTCTACCACCAGGCATCCCTTGCTCATACTAGAATTGTCTCAAGAGTCTATCAGCCTTGTAGAAAGTTGCCCTCTTCAAGCCAACCAAGAAGATATGATCTGATCTTGTAAATCGCAACAGAAAAGGTGGACACTTCCACCAATAACAGTTCCAACAAATTAAAAGGCTTGATTTCTTTTCTAAAAATTTAACCCAATCTTTTTCAGTCTAACACTTGGTTTTGAGGACAGCCCTGCTAGGGAAATTACTAAGACCATAATTGGAAACAGTATGTGTAGTTATCATGTCCAATCTCTCCATCAACCATATTTGCAAATTCAGGGGCCTCCCAAGAAATTGCCATGATTCTCTACCAAGAAATACAGAGTCTAACCCTAAAAGAGTTTTTGCTACGATCAGAGAAGTAGGATTATCACCATCCCTAACTTGACCCATGATTCCTATGGCTCGAGCATCTACAAAGCCATGTCTTTTAGAGCAAAGCAAGAACTCTCCCATAAAGCATAGATCTAAAGCAAAGTTTTTCTACATGTTGTCAGACATAACATGAATACGTCGATGAATAAGCCTTGTGCATCAAATAAAATTTCCTTGTGTTTAGGATCACAAGAAACTACTATAGATTTTTTTCTAAACTCGTAACCCAGGATGGCAGAAAATTCTTCAATAGTAGGACAGAGTTCAGTAGTACCAAACCAGAAGACATGATCTCTAGTGTCCCAAAACTTTACAGCGGCACGGAGAAATTCCCAGTTAATCTTGATGTTCCTTAGAGATTTGATCCCTTCTAATTTGAAGGAGATGAAATTGGTCTTGGTAGCAAAATCAAAGCTACAAACCCATCTATTGATATCTTCTGCAATTGAATGAGAAGGATCTTGATTGTTGGCCATGAATGATTCTTTTGTTTGATAGCTATCACTTGATTGTTTTGATGTAGATATTGTTTGCATATTTAATGCTAGGATAGGTTTTATTTATTTATTCATTTATTTTATTTTTATTTTAATCTCCTATCATGTTTAAATATGTCTAGAGAGTTTGAAGTTAACTAGGAAAGTGTTTCACAGTCCAAAACAGATAAAATTTTTTTTTTTTTTTTTGAAAAAACCCAAAAATGTGTAAAAAAACGCGAAAATCAGACTAAAATTGGATGTGCTAATCGGCCACCTAAAAGTGCCGATCGACACTCAGTCCCTGACTTGTAGTTTGATAGTGATTCATGAAGTTATACTTCAAGATATGTGTTCATCCTAGGTGGTGAAGATACACATTAAGCGTAAGTATCATCTCATTAGAGAGATATGAGTACGTGAGAAGTAGTAGTAGAGAAAGATAATTTATGCAATAAATCTGGTTGAAACTTGTTTCCAAACCTTGCCTTAGAGTGATTGTGAATTACTCTAAAAGGAGATAAGTGTCGGATATATGGTAAATTGTCTTAGAGGGCAAGTGGGAGATTGTTGGGGTTTATGCCCTAAAATCTAATTTATTGGCATGCCATAAATAATTAAATTGTTTAATTATATGAGACTATCTATAAATGAACTAATGGGACATTATCTTAGTCCATGAGATGCATAGTATGTGATTTAGTCACAGAAGATATAAATCACAAGTTTTTTGTAAACTCAGAATTTTAGTTCGTAGTCGGAGATGAAATTGGGCATTTCATTTGCGAAGACTATAACATATCAACTAAGATGATTTGTCTTGATCATGGAAGTGGAGACTTCTAGTTGGTATGTTGATATGTTTTAAGAGTTAAGACATATTGAACTGGACTACTGTGAGATTTATTATTCTCCTCACGACTGTCAAATGAATAATAAATCTCACGACTTCTATTTACATCAACTCTAAATCCTAAAAGAATAATGGACCTGATCGTGAGGTATAGGTTGCTTTGATATATCAGGAGTGAGATCTATAAGTCATGATCAAAACCTTAGTATGTTGGGCAGGCACATTTAATGTTGATGGAACATATATTCTCAAGATGGAATTCATAATCTCTTAACGGAGATATAAAATATTCCCTTGAGATAAGTTTAATGGGTTTGGTTATTTAGAGTGTTGGGCCCAACCACTTTAGTAAGAAGTTACTAAAGTATATATTTATGAAATTGGATTTCATAAATATATGATGAATAACATAAAGGATTAAACCAGGTACTCAAGGATTAAGATGTAGTAATCTTCAAAGTGACAGTCTACATTTATGACTTTTTATTACTACGAATATTTTAATGAAGGGGTTGCATGTATAATAAAGTCTTGGGATATATTTTATTAATAAGGCCTAGAGTACAATTATATTGTTATAGTGGTATTGAATATAATTATTGGTAACTTTGAACTTGTCAAGAGTTGACAAAAAAGCCCAAGACCCATTGGTGCTAGAGTCTTATTTGTTCCCTTTGGTCCCATCTCAAGCCACAAACTAAAGCCCAATTGGGTAGGCCCAAAAGGCTAACCCAATTAGATAATCAGTTTTTATTTAATAAGAGTTATTAAATAAAGTAAGTACAAAGGTGGTTAGAATGTATGTATGATGAAAAGAAAAGAAAATAGTTTTTCTCTGAAAGGAAAAGAAGAAGGATTTTTCTTTCAGAATCAATGTACAAAAAGACTGATTGAAAGACCACACTTCTTGGGTACCATGTGGAATTGAGATGAAGATTAAAGGTATTCTCAAGTCTTGGTTTTGAATTTCACTGCATCAAGGTACACTTTCTATTCTTTGTTCTAGAATCCAAGGTTACATGTTATCTCTCATGAATGAAGTAGATCCATGATTGTTGCTTCTGCTGTGTGTTTTGTATGAGATACAAAACCAGATTTTCCAACAAGTTTTGACTTATTTCGCATTTTGGCACATTTTTGGTCTGTTTTGGCTCCGTTTTCACTTCAATAAAGGTCATCGTGCAATGAAACTTCTCAAAAATCACATTGATTGTCAAACTATGGGCATTCGGCCATGTCTCATTCATTTTTCAAAAAAAATCATCAACAACATCATTTTTTTTAAATCAATCAAATCAAGATTTTTCAAAATCATGCATCTATTTTCCAAACTAGGGGCATTCGGCCATGCCTTATCCCCTTTTCTAAAAAAAAAGAAAAAAAGAAAAAAAAAAAAGAATCCCCATGCATAAATTTCCAAAATAAGGGCATTCGGCTGTGCCTCATTCAGGTGAGAATAATCATGTCAAGATTGGCCAGATAAATTCAAATTTTTGCACTACAAAGCTTCATCAAGTTTACTCTAAACTCGTCTCATCTAAATCCTTGCAAGACCAAAGTCATCTAAAGTCGAAGAGCTAGTGTTGAAAATTAGTACAAATTATCTAACTAGGGGATATTTTGTTTCTTGCAGGAAAATAAAAATACAAGTCATGCATCATCTAGACTTCAAGTCCGCCAGAGAGAAGATCTTCTAGGCCCACCTCTAGAAGAACCACCCTCTGTGTTCCCTTGTTGCTCTTGATCGGTATAAAATTGAGGTTCTTGCCGCCTATCTTGAAATTGAAGATTCTTGATTCTTTCTTCCAAAGCCTGTGTGTTAGCCTTAACACTTGCCATTTGGTTATTCTACAAGAAAATCATCAAAGGCAGGTGTTAAGTCCACTGCTATGAATCTCAAGCAAAAGTTAGTAGGAGAATATCATCTCTTATCCAATTCACTTCATTGAGCATATATTGGGAGGATTGGGTGTGTGCAACCTGCTATAAGCCTCCAATCATCCGCATGATTTCCTCCATGAGATCGTCGCCAACTTGGTACATAAGGCCTTAAATTCAAAAACAAACAAATAGACAAAGAGCATGAGATAAAAGGCTGAAGGTTTAGAAATATACCGAGCCATTCCAAGGAAAATTCAAAGTATATTCTAGCTTGTCTAGATCCACAAAGTTGTAAGACCCATCAAGATTCATTATCTCATATTGCCATGCTAGAAAATTGGGGGATGTCTCTACAAAAGAAGCAAGAGGACCACCAACATTGCTAGGAGGACTCCCAACTCCATGAGACGAAGCCTAAAGATGCAACATTCAGACACTTTAACAAATGACAAAATGACAAAGATAATGTAGATTATGATGCAAATTAATTTGGAAAGAAAAGGACCTCACTGATGCTCCTGAGGTTTCAGTTAAGCGACCCTACAAATGAGTCTTGATGAACTCAAGATAGTCCTCCAGTATCCTAGAAATGGTGCGACCAACCCTTGCACGAGCTATTTCTTCATTAGCTAGAAGGTGGGCCAATCAGATTGAAGGACAAGGATGAGTAGCGATCACTTCAGAAGGGTACAGATGTTGAACTTATGGAAGCACCCAATCTCCAAGACACCAGTATCTACCATGGCCACATTCAAACAAGACCTAATGCCCATTCAACTCCAAAGCCCATGCACATTCAACATAATCCTCACATCCAGCCCAAGGGTCCAACACCAATTAAACATCGCAAAGAGTCCAAAATGAAAAGAGAAGACGTACCTACACACACACACACACACACACACACACACACACAAAATCAAACCAAATCAAATCAAACTTCCACCAATGCACCAAAAAATAAATAAATAAAACTCACATCCTCGGCATCTAAGCCATCAATCACTATCCGCCAAGCCTAAAAAGAATGCTTAAGGAGTGTCGACCGATGATACTTAGGCATGCAACGAAGAAACTTTGGAAATACATCAGCAACGTCTTCCAAAAGTTATGGCCCAACTCCGAAATATTCATATATCCAAACCCACAAAAAGTCAACAAATGACAACAACACAAATAACCTTTGCAAAATATACCTGATCAAGAATTTAAATTTTACCTGCCAAACGAATGGTGCACCTCCTACGCTTGAAAGACTAGTAAAGTGTAAGAGAGTAGCATAAGCCATGCCACCCCAATCATAATCTTTGATCTGGTTAATGTCCCTCAAGCTCCATAAATAACGTAAACTCATCATGCTCCCCAAGTTAGGACACAAGAGGGTCCCAATGAAAAGAAGCATAAACATTCGAGTACTAGTTTCCACACTCTTACACTTATCAATGTTAGAAAACAACCACATCAAGGATACATTCCTACCAATAACTCTAGAAGGGTTCACACCTAAATAAGTCTTAACTTCAATTGGTGAAATGGTGTTGTGACCATCAATTCTTTCACCACTCAATTTTAAGCCAGTAATGGCTAAGAAATCATAAGGTATTAGCATCACCTCACCAAATACCAAGAAAGTGGAAGGCACAAATGGTGTCCCAAAACCACTCAGACAATGCAACAAGCAATTGAAGATCTTTGTACTTAATGGTATCATGAACCCAAAGAGCTTGGAAAAATTTCTCGAAGCTGACTCCATTGATGACATTTCTAATGTCTGGTGATAGCACGTCCCACCTTTATTTCAACAGCTAATGGCTACCTCGGCTTTTGAGATTCTACAATAAACAAAAGATGCCTCACGTGAGAAATATAATCAACCCCAAATTTTTTTTTCAATCAACGTGATATCCACCAAAATGCCCTGTTCCAAGAATGTCCATTCAAAAATCCCAACAACCAAATGAAAATGCCTCTCATAAAAAATTGATAGGGTAAAAATGTATTGACCCCTTGCAATTAATTGATTAATTACCCAAGTTAATTAATTAGATTGAATTTCATGCAATAGTGTGGCAGCACAAACAAATCACCAACTAAACTAAATACATAATTAAATTTGACACGGGTGATTTGTTTACGAATGGGGAAAACCTTCGAGGCAAAAGCCCACTGAGAGAATTTAAGGTCACCACTCCTAAGAATCCATTATTATCAATCACAAGTGGTTACAAGTATAAGGAATTTTACCAAATCTTTTGGCCTATCCCAAAATACCAACCTATAGTTGAACGCTTACCCCAATACCCAATTGGACTTGTATTTTAACGGCAATCTTTTCCTTGATGGATGAATACCAGTACATGACTAACCAATGTGCAGGGATCCCAGTATGTGACTAACTTCAGCAACTTGAAGAGGTTGTTGGCTACAAATTCTTCAATTCATCAACAATGAAGATCAGGAAGCTCCTTGGTCACAAAACCCTTGGCGTAAAGACACATTAGCTTCTTTAGAGAGAATAATGAACTAGGTCACTTTCTGCATATGTTCTCTTTGTATAACGGCCTTTAAAATAAGCCTTATATATGTCTAGGTTGTGAGAAAAGAAACCCTATACAAATATACAAGCATGGGCTAAAAATCAGATCTAGAATTTCTAATTTCATAAGTCTTGACAAAAACATCTTGTGTTGAGCTTCTGTCGAGCTTTGACTTTAAATCTCGATAGAAGTCTTTCTGTCAAGATTGCTGTCGAGCTTTAATGAACAGCTCTTCTTCACTTGTTTCTTAGTAAGATATTCACGGCTTTAACACTTGACTTGAACAACATGTTCCTTGCAGTCTTAAAGCCATCCTAGATCTACCTAATTACAAGTAAAGTGCATTTTGTCAAAGGATTAGCCAATTACATAAAATATGTCCCTAACAATCTCCCCCTTTGGCAATCTGTGACAAAACCACAACAAAACAAATAATCATGAGAGAAGTCTTAAATCACTAAACTCATAACCACTTGTTGTATTACAAAGTAAATCTATCCCTACTACAAACTCTTGAAAATTTTTGCAAGAAAAGAGTTCACATCATGATAGACTTTCATAACATGTCTTTCTGAAACACTTAAACAAAACTCATCAAGGCATCATGTGTGAAACAGAAATAAGGATTGCGTACATAAAGAAACATGTGTATAAAGAGAGAAAAGAAACAACACATGTAGGGGTAGGTGAATAAAACATACATCATCATCATATATATAAGAATAAAGTACAATGTATGTAATAAAATGGTCACAAGACTGGTATACAAGAGGCTAATGTAAATAAAGAAGAAAAGAAAATACATAAAGTCCTCACTACATCCCTCAATACTATATACATTCCCCCTATCAAATAAAGTCCTATACTAACTCTCCCCTTAAGTACAAGACTACTCTCAAACTTAAAACTACTCCCCCTTTTTGTCACGAATGACAAAAGGCAAGTCACTGAGAGGTTGTCATCTCGTCATCACTAGAAGAGCTGGCACCATCCTCATCATCCTTATCATCGTCCTCAAAAGTAGAAGTTGCGGGATGCTCTGGAGAAGGAGAGGGAGCATAACCAGCCATGCGAGCCTGTCGGCAAGCAATGTGACCCATTTAGGTGTTCATTTGACATATCTCATTAGTGAGATAGTCTAGACGACTACCAAAGTCAGCATGCATCTGTTGAAGTTGCTCCATGATAGCCTCAAGAGACACACCAACTGCTAAAGAAGAAGGAGCAGAGGTGGAAAGAGCCGTAGATGAAGGTGGAACAACAGATGCTGTAGGATCAGTTGTCTCCACTCATGGCCGCTTTGACTGAAGCTGAGCCTCGCTCTGTTGGATAGAACCGACACTAATAGCACCCATGACGATGAAAGTGTGTAAGGATATGTGTGATAGCCAAAGGGAAGATAACCTTATCACGTGTAGCAGTGTCTCTATAGACGTCTATGACAGACTCTATAAAGTGAGATGGAAAGTCTATAGAGAGACCCTCCATGAGAGACAAAAGGAAATGAGCACAAGGCTCAGTGATGGAGTTATACTGAGACCATGGAGTGAGAGTGAAGGTCATCACCATGTTCAAAAATCTTGGACCTTTTGCAAAGCCCGAGCAAGAGGTGTTTAGAAAACCACCCCAAAGAGAAGGTGTCTCATAAAAGTGAGAGACAAGCTCATCTCTAGACACCATCCTAAGACGTTTACAACTAGGGTAGTCAGGTGCGCTACCCTAGGAACATGTAGCACCTCGACAATAAGGTCTAAGGTAACTACGATACGTGTACCCCTGAATGTCGTAGCAAACTGAGCCACAGAGGTATCGGTGGCGTGCATGTTGGAGTAAAAATCTTGAATGAATATGACCAGACACCTCTCAGGTTTCCCACAGAGGGACTCCCATCCCCGAATCCGAATGACTTCAAGTAGAGCAATATCGGAGAAATCCGACAAGATGACCTAGCGTTCCAAATGAACACAACAGTCCTGAAAGTTCTCAAAGAAATCTAGTTTGGATTTCTCATCACGGAACCGAACGGAAGAAGGAACAGAGGGAATAGAAGACGATGACCCGAAACCTTTACGAGGATCCCGAGTTGGAACAGACTTTTTTTGTCTAGGTGCCATAAATAGGTCTATACGACAGAGAGAGAGAACATAAGGAAACACGTGTTTAGAGTAGATAAGAAAAGAAAGTATGCATTAAAAATGCATAAACATGTGACATGAGAATATAAGAGCATCATGAGGGTCACCCAATCCAAACCTAACAGCACTCAACAACAATAATCAATCACACACATCTAAATATGCACGAAACATTGTTAAAATGCAATGAGGATGCAATGCATGGCATATAAGATTAGATACACATACCCCAACCCATAATATTCACAAAAATCTCAAAAACCCCAAAATATAGCAAAAACCACAAAACCTAGGTCTAATGTGTGAAATGCATGAGAGAGAGGAAGGATTTAAAGTTCATACCATAAAATGAAATCGCGCCTAAACCTTAAATAGAAAACTCGGCATGATGGATCGAGGTTCCTATCGAGAATTTGTCGAGCTTTAAATCTCGACCGAAATGAATTTGTCAAGGTGCTATCGAAGATCTATCAACGGAAAAAAGAGTGTCTCAATGGATCGAGAATCTGTCGAACAAATATCAAGCAGACAGAGAGCACAGAAATTTAGCTCGATGGATCAAAGAAGCTGTTGAGAATGTGTCAGCCAGGAACCCAGAAATCTCAATGGATCGAGAAGTTGTCGAGATTCTATCGAGAAGAAACCCAGAAATCTCGATAGATCGATAATCTATTGAGATGCTATCAAGAAGGTAGAAAGCATAGGAAAATTCCTCAATGGATCGAGAATCTATTGAGAAAAGAGAAAGAAGCCTTGATAGAAAGAGAAGCTGTCGAGCTTGAAGAAAGGATTTTTTCAAGGAGGAAAAACATAAAGAGATAAAAGCAACAAGCAAGCTACTCAACCAAAGATCCAATCAACCTGTTAAGCTCTCAAAACATCTCTCAACATATATGCAAAGCAACCATAGATCCAAAACACACACACACAAACTAAACAAGTCTAACCAATTTTATATTTCAAAAACAAGTTAAGACAGTTTAGTGAGTATATATTAACACGTGTATTTCTTGTGATGGCCAAATCACATTGTACTTGCATATGTATCAAAAGTAGCAAAGAGTGTGCGTGTTGTGTGTGAAACATAGCAAGAGTGCATAAGTGTCTCATATTATGAAGATTTAAGATATGAGGTGATCTAATACACTTCACACACAATTATAACCGTTTGATGGGGACTATCACCTTTGAAGTAAATCATATAACTCCCACATCTTCTAGAAATACGCTTACAACCATTTTTAAAAGCATTTTGATCTTTTTGCTTTTCATGTTCTTTGCATATTTTTCTTTTTGAACATTCCATGCATGGGCATATATAGAGAGAAAAGAAATACCTAATTATGTAAGCTGAAAAACATCACAATTTTGCTATGCTGGAGCATGCAGATGTTATACATGATTGGTGGGCTTTAGTGTTGAAATGGTTATTTATGCCTTTCTTTTAGGATTTTCTAGTCCTTCCCGTCAAAAAGAGTGATTAGAGTATAAAGAGTAAAAGATCACTTGATCATACTCATCACAAACACGAGCTACAAAGCTTACTTGCTTAGTTGTGCATAGAAATGCTCATCTAAGCCACAAGAGATACAAAGTTTAGAAACTTTGTTTCAAAGGTCATCCAAAGTACACAAGTACCAATATACACAAACACATTGTTTTTGTATTTTTTTTATTTTTCAATTTATTTATTTATTTTTGTATGTAAAACAAAATAAAACAAAACTAAAAATAAACAAACAAAAACATGTAAGCATACAAAGTCTAAAACTAGACTAACTCAAAGACAAGAAAGCAAAACACACAAGTAATGCAAAAACATAAAAGGAGAGAGAGAGAGAGAGAGAGAGAGAGAGAGAGAGTGACTAAATCACTTTGAGCCTTTTTCTTTCCAAACTTTGGTTTTGGAGGAAGATCCTTTCCTAGAGTTGAACCTTTGGTCCAGAGGTAAAGGGGAAGAATTGAAACTGTTCACATTCGAAAGGAATATGAGGGCCTTAAGAAGATCTCCAAGAGGACCCAAAGATGGTGGAATCTGACCTTGACCACCAAATGATAACACACTATTGCTCTGTTGAGTGGCTAACCACTTATAACAATTTGGACGAGTGTGTCCCGAAGCTCCACGGTGATGATAGAAATGTGGCTTCTTTTGTTGGGACTTCTTATTTTTAGTCTTATTGCTCTTAGGGTCTCTAGTCTCTTTCTTCTCTATCTTAGGGGGTGCTCCTAGAATAGATTTGCCTTTGTCTAGATTGTTCTCACTAGCTATCTCAGTTTTAGTTTCATTATTCTCATTATTTTCATTATTAACAAGTGAGACAAAAACAGTTTTACTAGAGGAGGCAATATGAGAAGAGTTAGATAGTTCATACCCCAAGCCGGTTCTGTTAAAAGTTGATTTCTGGAGGTTCAGCATTTCATCCAACTTTGCATTGGAGGTCCTCTCTAACTGAGCTCAAACTTGGAATAATTCTGCTTCAAGCTTCTTGGTTCTTTCAGCCAAGTAGTTGTTCTCAAACCTTAGTGCTCCAATCGTTTGATTAGCTTCATCAACCTTTGTGGATAGCTCCTCTCATTCCAGCTCCACTTCACTAAGCTTCTTAGTAGACAGCCTATACAACTTCTCATACTTTTCAGATACCTTGTATAACTTTGCATAGGCTGTATGGATGTCATCCTGTTCATCCATCTTCTCGAACTTGGATTCCACTAAGTCCTCTTCTTCATCCACTACTTCTACGATCCCCTTAGTAGGATCCACTGTGGCAGTGAAAACACTCAAGATTCCCTCGTCATCACTGTCATCTAACTCAGTCTCAGGCTTTGTATCACTCAAGGTAGTAGCAAGAGCTTTGCTTTTCCCAATTAACTTAAGATATGTTAGACATTCTTGTTTCATGTGTCCAAAACCTTAACATCCAAAGCACTTTGGTCCAGAGGGAATAATATATTGAACGCCATCCTAAGCATCCTTCTTCCCTCTGTCTTGACTTTTGAATTGAGAAGAACTAGATTGCTTACGATCCTTGTCAAAACCTTTCACATTGGCATTCTTCATGAACTTCTTAAGCTACCTAGTGATGTAGGACTTCATCTTGGAATCTTCATCATCTGAAGACTCATCAGTCTCATTACTTTTGGCCTTCAGTGCCATATTCTTAGTTTTTGTTCCTTTTCCAAGTCTAGTAAAACCCAATTCATAGGTTTGCAAGTTGCCAATAAGCTCCATCAAAGGAATGGTGTCAATGTCCTTTGATTCTTTAATTGCTGTTATCTTGGCATGGAATCTTTCAGGCAGAGACCTTAGCGCCTTTCTTACGACCTTGGGTTTAGGAATAGTTTTCCCAAGATTAAGGGTTGAGTTAACTATGTCCTTGAGTTTGGCATAGAACTCATTGAATGACTCATCCTCCTCCATCTTGATCTCTTTAAAGCTTGTAGTAAGCCTTTAAAGCTTGGAATCTTTAACGGCCTTAGTTCCTTCATAAGTCGTCTGGAGGATGGTCCATGCTTCCTTTGCAGTTTCAGACGAGGATATTTTCTTAAACTCCTCATTCGTGACCACACTGAAAATGGCGTTCAATGCTCTGCTGTTGAAGTTTGCCGCTTTGATCTTTGCATCATCCTAATTAGCTGGCGCTTCCTTTGGCTTAGTCTAGCCAATCTCAGCAGCGTACCACACTTTCTCATCTAAAGACTGCAAGAAAGCTTTCATGCATACTTTCCAGTATGCATAGTTAATGCCATCAAATACAGGAGGTATAATAAGAGACTGTTCTCTATCCATGACAAATAGGAATCAATGGATCACACAGCAAAGATTAAAACCTAATCAAAGTGTTCCAGCTTTAATACCACTTGATTGGGCAAAATGTATTGGCCTCTTGCAATTAATTAATTAATTACCCAAGTTAAGTAATTAGATCAAATTTCATGCAATAACGTGGCAGCACAAACAAATCACCAATTAAACTAAATGCAGCGAAAATTAAATTTGACAGGCCTGATTTGTTTACAAATAGGGAAAACCTCTGAGGCAAAACCTCACTGGGTGAATTTAAGGTCACCACTCCCAAGAATCCACTATTATCAATCATAAACGGTTACAAGTATAAAGAATCTTACCAAACCCTTTGGCCTATCTCGAAATACCAACCTTCAGTTGAACCCTTACCCCAGTACCCAATTGGACTTGTATTGTAGTGGCAATCTTTCCGTTGATGCACGAATCCTAGTACGTGACTAACCAATGTGCACGGATCTCAATACGTGACTAACTCCAGCAACTTGAAGAGGTTGTTGGCTGCAAAGTTCTTCAGTTCATCATCAATGAAGATCAGGAAGCTCCTTGGTCACAAAACCCTTGGCGTAAAGACGCGGTGGCTTCTTCAGAGAGAATAATGAATTAGGTCACTTTTTGCATATGTTCTCTCTATGTAACGGCCTTTAAAATAAGCCTTATATATGTCTAGAGTTGTGAGAAAAGAAACCCTATACAAATAAACAAGTATGGATCGAAAATTAGATCTGGAATTTCTGATTTCGTAAGTCTCGACAGAAACAACTTGTGTCGAGCTTCGACTTTAAATCTCGATAGAAGACTTTCTGTCGAGATTGCTGTCGAGCTTTAATGAATAGCTCTTCTTCACTTATTTTTTGGTCAGATCTTCATTGATAGGCCAAAAACGAATTGACTTCTTGTGATGAATTAATTGATTAATTAGTCAAGTTTATTAATTAATCAAATTAACATGCAATTGTACGTTGCAGCACAAACAAATCACCAATTAACTAAAGTATGGAGCGGAAAATAAATTGACACGGTGATTTGTTTATGAATGGGGAAAACTTACATGACAAAAACCCCACCGGGTGATTTTAAGGTCACTACTCCCGAGAATCTACTATTATTAAAACAAGCGGTTACAAGTAAAAGAATCCTAGTACCTTATACCGACCTACAGTTGAACCCTTACCCTAATACCCAGTTGGACTTGTTCTATAGTGACAATCTCTCATTTTCAATGCACGTCTCCCAGTACGTGACTAACCAATTGCACAGATCCTAGTACACGACTTCAATCACCAACTAAAGAAGGATATTGGCTGCAAAGTTCTTTAGTTCATCCAGACGATGAAGATTGTGAAGTTGCTTGATCATAAAACCCTATGGTGTATAAACATAGTAGCTTTTTCAA
Source organism: Quercus lobata (assembly GCF_001633185.2). Lineage (NCBI taxonomy): Eukaryota > Viridiplantae > Streptophyta > Magnoliopsida > Fagales > Fagaceae > Quercus > Quercus lobata. The sequence goes on along the minus strand of NC_044909.1, from coordinate 26,025,125 downwards.
GAACTAGGGAAAACTAGGTTTTCGGTCATACTCTTCTTCACTCTTGTGAAATTTACTCTTGTGAAATTTACTCTTGTGTAACTTGTGTCACCTTTTACAGCCCTTAAAATAATCCTTATATATGTTTAGAGTTGTAAGAAAAGAAAACCCAAACATACATTCACGGATTAGATGAAAAACAGTTTTGAAAAATTGAACTTCAAAAACCTCGACAGATACCTATCTGTCAAGAAGCTGTCGAGCCATGGGATTCAGACAGCTCTTTAAGCCTCGATAGATGCTAGTTGTCGAGCTTTAATGAGCAGTACTTTCACAATTGATTCTTGGACAGACTTGCATGACTTTAACACTTGAACTTGAAACCTTGTTTCTTGAAGCATTAAACACATCCTAGATCTACCAAAATACAAGTAAAGTGTGTTTTGTCAAAAGATTAGTTAATTACATAAAATGTTGACATATGTTCCTAACATTGAATCACATATGTCCTAACATTGAATCACATATGTCCTAACAATCTCCCCCTTTGACAATCCGTGACAAAACCACAACAAACAAATGAACAGAGAAGTCATAAATCACTCAACTCATACTCACTTGTTGAATACAATGAAATCTATCCTAACACAAACTCTTGAAAAACTTTGCAAGAAGAGAGTTTATGGCAAGTAGACTTTGACAACCTGTATTTCTGAAACACTTTAAACAAAACTCATCACTCCATCTTAGTGTGAAACAGAAATAAAAGATTGCATACAATTAATAAGAAACATGTGCATAAAGAGAAAAAAGAAACAACACATGTAAAGATAGGTGAAAGAACATACATCAATATATAAAGAATATAAGTACAATGTATGTCACAATGGTCACAGGACCCATGTACAAGAGATAAATGTATCTAAAATAGAAAGAAAAGAAAAAGATACATGAAATCCTCACTACATCCCTCAAAATCAACACTCCCCTTAACAAAAATCTCCATTACTAACCCTCCCCCTACAAGTATGACTACTTTCATATCCAAAACTACTCTCCCTTTTTGTCACGAGTGACAAAGGGTAGCATCTCGTCAGCACTGGAAGAGCTAGCATCCCCATCCTCATCATTGTCATAGTCGTCGGAGTCATCATTGTCCTCAAATGCCTCATTGTCCTCAGATGCCTTAGGAGGAGGAGAAGGAGACTCCATAAAGCCACCAAGGCGAGCTTGCCATTTGGCAATATGGCTAACAAGGGTGTTCACCTGATACATCTTAGTAGTGAGTGTATCAAGGCGAGCATCCATGCGCTGAAGTTGCGCCATGATCGCATCAAGGGTCACACCTCCCATAGAAGAAGACGGAGCGGAGATGGATGGAGTTGAAGGAGTGGGAGGAGTTGCCAATCTGGACAGCCTCAAATGAAACTGCACCTCACTCTGTTTAACGGTAGCGGAATCTATAGCACCCATAACATGGAAGTGGTCGGACATGGGAAAGGGAACAGAAAAATGAAGTAAAATCCTCGTGATAGCCAAAGGGAAGATGAGCTTATCACGGGTTGCCGAATCCCTATGTACATCTATGATAGAAAGAATGAAATGAGAGGGAAAATCTATAGAGAGATGCTCTAAAAGGGAAAGTAAAAACCGAGCACAGGGCTCTATAATAGAGTTATAGTGAGATAAAGGATGTAAAACAAAAGTCATGACCATGTTAAGAAACCTAGGGCCTTTAGCAAAGGCCGTACAAGAGGTGAACTGACGATCACCCCAATCAGAGGGACGCTCACAAAAAGAGGAAATGAGCTCGTCTTTGGACACAGTCCTAAACATCCATCCCCCCCCCCCCCCCCCAAAAAAATTCTTCCATACCCATGAAAAATAATGCCTAAACATCCAAAGCAAAAATTTCCATACCCATCAAAAAATAAGTTTACTCAACCATGTCTACACATCAAATTCCCATAATTTCATACCCATTGAAAGTAAAAAATTAAATAAAAAAAATCAAAATTCATCCAACAATGCCCAAAGCTACATACAATGCAAAACTCCATAAATCATCAACATTGTCCAAACTTGACAAATCTCAAACAACTCAACAATTCAAAAACACCCCAATCAAATCAACATGCCTACACACAACAATTTTTCATCCCACACATACAACATTCAAGAATTCCCACAAGAAGCAAATAGCAACAAAATAACAATGCCCACCATAAATTTCTCAACCAAGCAAAAAATTGACAAATTGACCCACAAAAACAAAAAGTGAACTCACCTTGAGGTCTTTGGTAGATGGGTATGGAGCATGACTAAATGGGTCTTGAAGGAGTCTCTCCTCATCATTCCATTCAATTGATGGGTCATACCTCTTCCCATGAAATGTAAGGAACTTTGGTGGTCCAAGAGGAAATGCCATGGAGGATAAAAAATATGAAGGTTTGAAAATGGGTTTTTCAAAGAGACTTAAAAACTCAAGGATCTAATGAAATATTCAAGGGGATGATAAAAATCAAGTTTGGAAGGCTAGAGAAGTGATTTTCTAAGCAAGAAATGGTGTGGAAGAAGAGAAAATGCAAGGAGAATGGAGCTTGGAATAGTAACAATGGAGGAAGAGGAAGAGCAGAAATTTCTCCATAGATTTTCAAAAAAAAAAAAAAATGATGAGATGAGACTTTGATTTTTGCAAAAAAGGATGAAAGAGAAAAAAAAAATGGTTTCTAAAATTTTTTAGAAAGGTTTCCAAAATTTGTGGCATCAATTTCTTTAACTAAAAAAAAAAAAAAATGACTTTTTCAAATGAATGATTCAATGTGTAAAAAAAAAAATTAAATAAAAAGAGAGAGAGAGAGAGAGAGAGAGAGAGAGAGAGGAAAAGAGAGATTTTGCACCCAAAAAAAAAATTTCACAAGGATAAAATTGATCATTCTGGTGAAACAAAAAGGAAAGGAAAATTCCACGTCCCCAAACAATTGAACAAATAAAGTCTTAATCATCAGAATTCTAATTTGAATTTTCTATCCACTGTAGGAAAATTCCAGATTGAGTGAATATAGTTCTCAGTCGCTTCCAGATTTTCTGATTGAGTGGATATAGTTCTCAGTCACCTCTAGATTTTCAGATTGAGTGGAAATATTTCTCAATCGCCTCCTGATTTTCAGATTGAGCAGATATAGTTCTTATTCGCTTCCAGATTTTTAGATTAAGTGAATATAGTTCTCAACTGGCTTTTAGATTTCCAAATTGAGCAAATATAGTTCTCAGTTGTCTTCAGATATCCAGATTGAGTGAATATAGTTCTTAGTCAGCTCCCAGATTTCCAGATTGAGCATTAGTTCTTAGTCACCCCAAAGCCTAGATTGAGCAAAAATATTTCTCAATCGTCTCCAGATGTCTAGATTGTGCGAATATAGTTCTCAGTTGGCTTCTAGATTTCCAGATTGAGCAAATATAGTTTTCAGTCATCTCTAAATGTCCAAATTAAGCAAATATAGTTCTTAGTCGGCTTCCAGATTCCAGATTGAGCAAATGTAATTCTCAGTTGGATTCTAGATGTCCAGATTGAGTGAATATAGTTCTCAGTTGGCTCCCAGATTTCTAGATTGAGTGAATACAGTTCTCAGTCGCCCCAAAGCCCAAATTAAGCAAATACAATTTTCAATCAGATTCCAGCTTTTCAGATTGAGTGAATACAATTGTTGGTGGCCCCAAATCCCAAATTCAACAAATACAGTTCTTAGTCAGATCCTAAATCTTCAGATTGAGTGAATACGGTTCTCAATCATACTAAATTTCAATTTAAACAAATATAGTTCTCAAGTATCGACATTCAAGCCTTTACACAAGTTCATCAATCATCAAGCAGACCAGATGTTCACATTTCTCATTTTCTAAGACAATAAAACACTAGTTCTATGTCCCAAGGTTCTAGGTTCTAGGGCTAGGAAATCTTTGAAAAAATTACCTTGATTAAGTCATGGCTGCTAAAATAAGTGTCTTTGTTTTACATTGACATTCGCCTTTCAAGCTCTGTCAATGGGGGGCACTCTGTAGACACTCAATTTTGCACCTATAATTTAATCTAGGAAGACGACTAGAATGATCATTATGAATATCCAAAAATCATAAATTCATTTCATGCATTAAATCATTCATCACATGCCCGATTCCCAAATCGGACCGTCGGATTGAAAGATATCACAAGATCAAGTTTTCACAGTCTGCATGCATTTTACGGTCTAATTGGTTGTTGTATTTGATAAAAAATAAGCTTGGTTGTATAGGAATAAAATGGATAATCAGATAATAAGGGAATTGTTGATAATTAAGCTTTTAAAAAAGTAATTATCTTTCGGATGATTATTTTTTTTAAGGACCTGATTATCAAATTAAGATGGATCTATTTTGGAATACAAGTTTAAAAGATGTATAAGTGCAATTCCCAACTTAGAAAATCCCTAAAAAAGAGTCCAAATTGAACCAAAAGGGAAAACTGGGCCAAGCACCCAAGAGTGCCAATCGGCACTCTAGGAGTGCCAATTGGCATATGGCAAGTGCCAATTGGCACAACCTCGAGGCCCGGCCCAAAAAATTTTAGATCAGGCCAAAACACATCAGATTCAATTTTTTGGGGATAAAATTCGACCAAACTCGGCTGCTAATTTTCTAAGCAATCCTAGCTTGTTTTTTGAGCACAACACCTCTATAAATATAGAATTAAAATTAGAATTCAGCACCCCTCTTCTCTTAATGTAAAAGAAATTCTGGAAGTTCAACTTTAGGACTTTCTTTTCTGTTAAGTACAATCTCTTTAGGACTTAGAGAGACCCACTCTCTCTCTAACTCTAAAGTGATTTTCCCATTCCCTTGTAAAATTCATTGATGCATTGACGCAAGTAAGTTTCCATATTTTTATTTACATGTCCATGTAACTAATTCAATTCTCCATGCCTTTCCTAACATGTTCTTTCTTTTGTTTGTTTTGATTTTTCTTTCTAGTAATTATATGATGAATGTCTATTTATGTGCATGTATTTTGTTCATGTAGTTATGTAATGCATATGATTAAATCCTAGATCTGTTTCTTTATGTAAAACAAAATTAGATTTGAATTTATTTTCAAAACTCCATTCTTTTCCTAGAACAAAAATCAGATCTGAATTAATTTTCAAAAAACCTAATTTTTTTCCTAAAACAAAAATCAAATTTGAATTTATTTTTCAAAACTCCATTCTTTTTCTAGAAAAAAAATCAGATTTGAATTAATTTTCAAAAACCTTATTGTTTCCCTAAAACAAAAATCAGATCTGAGTTTATTTTTCAAAACACCATTCTTTTCCTAAAACAAAAATCAAATCTTAATTTATTTTTCAAAACCTCGTTCTTTTCCTAAAACAAAAATCAAATCCTAATTTATTTTTCAAAACTCCGTTCTTTTCCTAAAACAAAAATCAAATATAAATTTATTTTTCAAATCTCCATTCTTTTCCTAAACCAAAAACCAGATCTGAATTTATCATTAAAACCTCTTCTTTTTTCTAAACACAAAAATCAGATCTGAAATTTTATTTTAAAAATTCATTCTTCATTATTTTGAAAAATTAGATCTGCAATTTCTTTTAAAACCCATTTTGTTTCTTAATTAAATAATCAGATTTGAATTTTCCTCTTGGAGGTTCATTCTGTTCTTAATTAAGAAATCATATTTGGGAACTCTTTTTTAAAAATCCATTCCTTGCTATTTTAAAAAATCAGATCTGAATTTTTTATTAAAAAAATTTATTTTGCTTGATTTGAAACTTCTCTTAAAAATCATTTTCCTTTGAATAAAATTCAAATGTGATTTCTCCTTGCATAAATGCAATATATCTAGTATTTTGCATATTAACCAACCATAGATCTAAGATTATTGACACAACAATTTGCATGTCATTTTTTGATGGGTATTTAAAAGTGTTAGGGACATATTTTATGTAATTGGCTAATCTCTTGACAAAATGCACTTTGCTTGTAATTTGGTAAATCTAGGATGGATTTAAGACTTCAAGAAACATGTTGTTCAAGTCAAGTGTTAAAGCCATGAATATCCAACCAAGTGAAGAAGAGCTCTATTCATTAAAGCTCGACATCAATCTCGACAGAAAGACTTCTATCGAGGTTTATAGTCGAAGCTCGACAAAAGCTTGACACAAGCTATTTCTGTCGAGACTTACAAAATCAGAACTCCCAGATCTAATTTTCGGCCCACACTGAAATGTTTACATAGGGTTTCTTTTCTCACAACCCAAGACATATATAAGGCTTATTTTAAAGGCCATTATATTGAGAGAACACATGCAGAAAGTGACCTAGTGCCTTGTTCTCTCAAAAAGAAGTGACTGCGTCTTTGCGCCATTAGGTTTTGTAACTAAGGAGCTTCCTAATCTTCATTGTTGCTGAACTGAAGAACTTTGCAGTCAACATCTTCTTCAAGTTGCTGGTGTCAGTCATGTTCTTGGATCCGCGCATCATTAGTTAGTCACATACTGAGATTCGTGCATTGAACTAGGAGATTGACTCTACAATACAAGTCCAATTGGGCATTGGGGTAAGGGTTCAACTATAGGTTGGTATTTCGGGATAGGCCAAAGGGTTTGGTAAGATTTCTTATATTTGTAACCGCTTGTGATTGATAATAGTGGATTCATAGAAGTGGTGACCTAAAAATCACCTAGTGGGGTTTTTGCCTTTGAGGTTTTCCCTATTCATAAACAAATCACCATGTCAATTTAATTTTTACTGCATTTAGTTTAATTGGTGATTTGTTTGTGCTACCACGCCATTACATGTAATTGAACCTAATTAATTAACTTGGGTAATTAATTAATTTGCAAGGGGTCAATTCATTTTTGCCCTGTCAAAAAGGTCATTCAAAAGTCTAGAAGGCCAGACTCTGTCTGGACAGGATGGGTGCCTAACATCTTCCCTTCCTATAATCTAGCCCTCGGATTTGAGAATCTTAGGTTCGTAGAAGAGCGTCTTTTTTCCTTTTGGGTAGATTGTAACTAGGAAACAAGGCCTTGTATTTTTTTACTAGATTGTAACTTGGAAAAAAAGTCATGTATAGTTCTTTCTATCAAGTTGTACTTATTTAAATCAATGAGAGTGTGTATTATTCAAGACATTTTGTAATCTTTTGTATAGTTTTCTTATTTTACTTATAAAATAAGTGGCAACTCCATATGATCCTAAAAAGGAAAGGTGTCGATGCCTAAACTCTTTTCTGAGAACTAGTCTGGTCTTTCACACGTATGGAAGAAGGCAAAGCCTAATTCCTTTTCCTATTTAGAGTGTGATTCCTTCATCAAGGCTCCCCTCATGACTCACACGACCTAAAGAACTAATCAAGGCACAATGAAGCTCAGATTTTCAAGTATCAAGGACCAAGGAAAATAAAGTTGCATACAATTATCCCCAGGAGTTGTAAATTAAGTACATGTCCCCAAATAAAAGAAAAAAAATAAAAGATGATGTTCTTAAATACAACCCAATGTCTCAAATAAAATCCAGAAGGCAGAAATAAATGCTAAATAAAAAAGAAAGAGAAATGAGAAGGGAAATATGTGTGTGTGTTTGTATCTGTGTCTAAGCTGTAAGGTCATCACTAGTGGCACCTCTTCGTCGGCTAATAACTAGAAGTAGTCTCTGAGCCGCCAGCACCACCATCACCATCACCATCGTCATCTCATCACCATCGCCCCAGTAAGCAAATCCTCCAAGACCATAAATTCACCTGGAATACTCAGTCACCTCCCACTTGAGGTTCCCAGTAAGCTAGACAAACTCCTCATTCTCCTGTACAGTGGGAGAGTTTGAGAAGAAGACAGTGTTTGGAAAAGTGTTGAGAGATGCAAGAAAAGAAAAGACAAGAAAAGAAAAAAGAAAAAGAGAACTCACTGCTCGTGTACCCTCAAAAAGGGTAGCCCATGATTTTTACGTTACATCCCACTGCACACTCTCGAGTGAAGCAATCCAGACCATAGGCATAGACTAAGTAGGGTAGATGGGGAGGGTCAACAAGACCACTAGCAGCAAGGCTAGCCTGAATTGATATCACGATGTGCAAAAATACAAGAAAAGAAGAATGAAGGGAAATGAAGAGAAAAAGATGCATACCTCCTGAATGAGGGCGCACATGAGATGAGTCTCACTAAAATCTTCATACTCTATGTCATCCATGAGACACTCAACATAAGGGATACCAGCCCACCATAGCTGATACTCGGCATCTGTCATGGAAAGCGGGGCAAGCATGAATTGTGGAGGATCCAGTAGGACTTAGGGTACGTCCTCACCCACCAATTGGTAGCATACCCTCTTTGCCAAGTAAATAACCCTCAGACCAGTACCCTTGAAAGGCTGGGTGATCTTGGAAGTGATGGTGGTGGCAGCCTCTAATTTTTCATCCGCAACAACAGGAGCACCCACCCACGGACTTCAAATGACCTGTGACCATGCATAGGGTTAAAAGGAAGTCCTAGGAAGATGCAAGAGAAAGTAACAAAGGATAATGAATGTTTAACTCACCTCCTCAGTAGAAAGTCTATCAAAGTGAGTCCTGACTAAGGAGAAGCTCCTCAGATCCACTTCCACTCCACGAGTGCTTAGACCATACTTCACAACCCAATGCTGAAAAGAGAAAACATAGTTTGCAAGATAAATGATGACAATTTGTAAGATGAATGGGTACAGTTTGCAAGGTGTGGATATGAATGCAGTTTACAAGATGACAGTTTGCAAGATGAATGGATACAGTTTGCAATGTATGGATTAATATAGTTTGCAAGATGGCATTTTGCAAGGTATAGATATAGTTATGTATATAGTTTGCAAAAGTATGGACTACATTTTTTGAGCCTAGATGACATGTGGGTGAATGCAATTAGAAGGATAAGAAATGCATGCTTGAAAAGAGTTTCAAAAGAAGAGAAAACTAACCTTAATAAGCTTCCAAGGCCATATCACCCGACGCAGAGTCCCTTAGCTGAGCATGTCTAAAGATGAGTATAGGTAGGCAAGACTTGCCTGGCCCCAGTTGGCTTCTTGAGCCTCCTCGAAATCCTAAAAGAGGGACAACCACCTCAGAGACACCATTTGCCCCCCCATTAGCGAAGAGATATGCCCCCAGGATATGCTACAAAAAGGCCTTAGCCATCCAGGTATAACCATCATGAGTCACCTATGGGAAAGGCCTATAATCTGTCTCAATGTCATAATAATGGATCGTATCTGTCAAGTACCTCCTCCCGAGCAAATCAATGCCCAAATGCACACCCAAAGCACCCCCCAGGTTGATGGGCATCCCATCGCACCTAACGCCTGTCCTCCGGTGAAAGTCATAGGGAGTCACCGTTATCTCCCGGTCAACATTGTGGAAGGTGTGGATAGTTTCCCACCACCTATCAGCCAAGCATTGCACCAAAATGGTGCTAGTAGAGGTCTCTAGTAGCAGGTGGATGATTGGCTCAAATCCCGTAGCACGTATGTAGCCCTTGGTCTCCTCATTCATAATCTGGTACCATGAATCAATACGATTGGTGCTACCCCTACCTGAGAAAGCCGGCAAGGCCTAAAAAAGGATGAAAATAAAGCATTAAAATGATAATTGTATGAGAAATAAGTGGAAAAGTAGTTTTAAAAAAAAAATCAAAATAGATTTTCTGAGTGCCAGTGTGCCCATGCGGTCCTGCGTCTGCGTACGTAGAGATGCCACACGCGTACGTAGGTTGGATCATGCGTCCATGTAAACTGAAGAATGCAGACACGTAGCATGAAGGGAGCATGCATACGCATGAGTAATGTACACATACGCATGGATACAAGCTGCGTACGCAAGTCGATACCTGCATAGCATAAGCATAGACAGAAAGTTTTCTTCAACAGTTTCAGCAACATTTTGATCAAAACTCATCCTAAACATGTTCTGCCCCTCCTAAAGTGTCAAATTTTCATCTAGACCCATCCCATAGCAAAACCCAAGCATTTACATGTCCAAAAACATATTAAAATGGAAGATTAAAGCAAAACTCAAAATTGAGAAAAACTTGAAAAACTTACTAATCTGGTCCTTACACTCTCTAATAGTTGATCATGTGGCTTGTGGGTCAAGGAAGGAGGCTCATTTAGCCTCATGGCCCTGTTCCAACGGGGGAGGTTGAACACATCGCTGGAAAGCACGTAGAAGCTTTTCTTAGATTCGGGTGCCATGAAGATGAGAGTGTGGGAGAAAAAGAGAGTTTGAAATTGTGATTGTGAGTGAGATAAAGAAATCAAAGAGAGGCAGAGAGTATTTGTAGAGAAAATATGAAAGTTGGAGAGTTAGAGTGAATGCGAAGAGATGAGAAAGAAGAAGAGAAATAAGAAGAAAAAGAAAAGAAATAGTTGGTAACCGTTGTAAAGATTTGAAGAGGCGGGAATGCATCTGGTGGCTAAACTACATGTAGTTTAGGCCTACTTACTAAACTACGTGTAGTTTAGTTTAAAAAAAAAAAATCAAATATCCCTAGTGGGTTTCTAGAAGGAAGGAAGTGTAAAAGAAAATTGAAGAATACACTAAAAAATGACAAAATAACCTCAATTAGGTAAAAGACACAACAAGGAGCCCCAAAACATCCCCCAGAGGATTGGAAGCATCAAGAGCATCCCTCAATGGATCAGAAATCATTAAAGGAACTCCGTCGTGAGTTAAGACCGTCAACCAAATTCTCAGTAAAGTACAGTATCATGGAAGGAATCCCTCGCAGGTCCAAGGCACAAAGGCAACCCCCTCGAGAGTTGTGAAGAAAATTGCCCCATGGAGTTGATAAAACCCCCTCATGTGTGGAATCAACACAAAGTTCCCTAGTAAGTCATGAAAGAAAAGAAGAAAATTTTTCCCAGTGGATTACATCCCATCAAAGACTTCCTTATAGGTCAAAGTCACCAGCAAACTCCTCAGTGAATTATTTTATCCCTAGTAGACTACACACCATCAAAGACTTCCTCATAGGTCAAAAATATCAAAAGGGCTCCTCAATAGGTCTCCAACACACTCATTAGCAAAGTTATTTTCCCCAGTAGGTCACACACCAAGGACTTCCTCGTAGGTCAAAATTACCAAGAAGGCTCCCTCAAGGGTCACCAATACACTCCCCAGCAAATCATTCTCCCTAGTGGATCTTCCACCAAGGACTTCTCCGTAAGTTAGAACACCAAGAACTTGTGTACATATCCTCTAGGAATTGAATACCCAAGCACAGATCCCATACAAGACAAAAGAGAAAGTACAGAACTTATGCACATATCCTCCAGAATTGAATATGCAAGCACAGATCCCATACAAGTCAGAAAAGAAAGTACAGAACTTATGCACATATCTCAAGGAAATTGAATATGCAGGCACAATAAAAGATGTGGAGATAGAGATAGAAACCAAGGTCATCCCGAGGCAAGAGCCTCACCAAAACAAGTAGAGATGGAGATGGAAGGCAAGAGGCAAAAGCCACCTGGAGAAGTTTGAGGCAAAAGCCCTAAATGGACACCACAGATATGTATCATTTTAAGCTCGTAAGAGCACCTTGCTTGTTTGGTTGATGGTTGCAACTGTTGGCCATGTTTGCTTTTCTTTTTAATGACTATAGGATAGTGAGTTACTCATCTTTTGCTTGCAATTGGTAAAACAGGTTCTGGGATAGTAAACCTATCATTGCTCATTTCTCAAGCAACAAAGGTGGGAATTCGAACATACGAATCCCATGCAACTCTGCAGAGTTGCACCCTGCCCCATGTATGTGTTGTGTGCCATGTGCGTGGGTTGGGCCCGAGCCGTACGTCGAAACAAAATGTTTTGTCTCTTATTCTTTTGATTCTATTAGCAGAGCTCACGAATCAAAAAGAGGGGCATCTGTAGACACCGCATTTTGTACCCCTTACAACTCGGGCCTCCATTCCATAATGATGGTAAAACTCTAAAGCCAAAGGTTGGTTTAGAGCCTAATCAGACTTAAATTGACTTAAGGAAGGTTTTTATGGGAAGTATAACTCTTTTATGAACTAAATAAAACTATTTTTGGAAAAGAAGGCCTTGGAAACCTTAAGGCATGCGTACACAGACACGTGTATGCGTATGCATTCTCCAGATTTATGTACGCAAGCTTCATGCATGTGAATGCGTACATGGGCATGTGTACGCATGCTAGGGTTCCAGAAACTATGAAAGACAAGTTTTTCTGCATTAAAATTGAGGTTTGGAACGAATCTCATATCATCCGGGAGCCATTCCAAACCCTCATTTTCTCAATATAAAAAGCCATACATAGTACATTTTCAAAACACATAAAAAAACCTAAGGCAAAACCTAAGATTCATTAGAAATAGTGAATCAAAGAGGGAGTTTTTAGAAAACATCCTCAAGTCAATTTTCTTTTAATTGGGACTTTTTCTGGTCTTGATCTTCGAGTTTTGAAGTTTACTAATCAATTTTATTTGGTTGTGAATAGATTGACTGAGGAGAACTATCAAAATCAAGCTTGAGAAGCTTTGTGTTTGAGGTATTAAGTTCTAACCTTTTCTTTTCATTTCTTTGTTTGATTTCATTTTCTATTTATTTTCTTGCTTTATTTACATTTTAATATGCTTGTTTAGTTTAGGTTTTCATAGTTTTTCCGTTTAAAGCATGTTAAGGTTGTTTGATTTATTGTTTTAAGTCCTGCTCTGTTTTTTGCATTTCTGGTTTCTGGGTTAGGGTTCTTAGGATGTGTATGTGTATGCATGCTTCCTGCATGCGTACACAAACTTGAAGTATGCGTACGCATACAACTGGGCTGCGTATGCAGGCCTATGTATGCGCATGCATACTCGTGCCCAAAAACCTTAATCTAAGTTTTCTGCTTCTATTTCTTTATTTCTTTTATATAACATATCCTATTTTAACCCTTTCTTATGCTTTTGAGTATCTATTTTTCTGCTTAATTTTTTTTTTTTTTTTTTTGCCTTTAACATGCTAGGTTAGGGTTTCTTTCAATTTCTTGCTTTGATATGCTATGGACATGCATTGACATGATCATGAATTGTGAATGCTCGAAAATGTATTAAAACACAAGAGCTGTTTAGACCCCCAAATAAAAAAAATTACGGCTCGATAGATTTTACTCTAACTTATACTAAGTGCGGAATAGAGTAAATGCGAGCGGATAAACAAACAAACTACTCTAAGCCATATTCAATATAACACAACAGTAATATGAAAGCTAAAAGAGTAGGGAAGAAGAATGCAAACACAAGATAACACGCCGATGTGTTATCGAAGAGGAAACCGAAGTACTCGGCGTAAAAACTCTCCGCCACCCTCCAAGCAGTAATCGATCCACTAGACAATCAATTGGGATACATGGGTTAGCAAGATACCCTCCAAGCCTAATCTACCCGATGCACCTAAGCCCTCCAAGCTTCTACTCCAACAAGGCTTCTTAGTACCATGTCTTGTCTAGCTCTCCAGATTCCACAATACGCCCGTTTGCATCTGCCAAAGCCTGGCTTCTTCCAATGCTTCCCAACAGCACTAAAACGTCACTGAACACTCTGAAAGGGTGTGGTAAGTGTTTGGGCTATCAACCTCTCAATGGTATGGAAATGGAGAGGTAGGAGCTGAGGAAAATCTACAAGCAAATGTGTAGAGAATTATGGGCATAACAATCTCTAACTCTCAAGGTTTGTGGCTAGGGTTTTCTCTCAAAAGCACTCCTCAACATCTGTGGGTAATGTGGGTATAAATAGTGTAGGCACAAAAAGTGTGTATCAGAAATGACAGTCTAGCAAAACAGAGCGTTTCGCAGGTGTCTCGTGGGAAGGCCTTACCTGTGAGATACTCGCGAAAACCAGCTGTCTCCATTTGGTCCTGACTCTTCGCATTCCAATCATGTGCAGGGCACATGCATTGCTTCTCGGGATGCTTACTCGCGAGCTACCCGTAAAAACACTTCAGTCTTCAATGCCTTAAGTCTTCACACTCTCTCTCTCTCACACACACAACCCTTACAAATAAATCCCACATGAAATATAGGGTACAAAAGATTGAACATAATTACAATCAAATTTGGCACAGAATAAAAGCCAACAAAGCACATTGTTGTAAATTACAATTTTACACATTGACGCATAGGTGTTGTGGTGCAACAAGGTAAGTCATGCATTCACATGAACATGCATTGGGAATACATGTTTGATGATGTGTATGAATATGTTTGCTTGGATGAGTTGTTGTTGATGTTTAGATGCAATCACATATTTATTTTGATCTTGCCATGTCTGGGTTTCTACTATGTTTTGTTTGCTACCTTGGATATGATGTGATAGGAGTATGCTAGGGTTTATGATGCTATGATATACCATGATAGATGTATGCTAAGATTTGGGATGAAAATGCCATGTTGGATGCTTAGATGTATGTTAGTGTGTGTGTGAGTTTAGAATGCAATGTTGAACATGCTTTTAATAAGATTAAGACATAGGACACAATGAGTGGAAGCCGACCCACAGGTCAAGTGGTCTTAGGTGCCTAATACCTTCCTAAGCCGTACCTAAACTCTGAACCTATACTCTAGTAGTAAGATCAGTCCTTCCACGTAAGGGCACTAAACACATGGTTCCTAGGCCATAAAACTAGATGGTGACTCCAATATCTTTTCTTCACCCCGATCCACTTGGTTGAGGCGTACTCCCCCTTGCGCCCACACCCGTTTTTCCCTCCTTTTTTGGGGCGTCCACAAGTGGTACCCTTTTTTTTACTCACATTTTAAAGGTTCAATTGTTACATTACACAGTACCAACCAAGGATGGAGGGAGACTTGGACATTAGGGGCAACTGCCCCACCCCCCCCCCTCTCATTTAAAAAAAAATATTATTTATACATAGGCACCAATTTTAGCAATTTTGTTCTATAAAATTACGCTTTTGCCCCCCTTAACAATATTATTGACTCTTTTAAGAGTAATTCTATAACCACAAATTTTTCTACAATAATTTTATAAACTTCTAATGTAGTAAATTCTTATTGATTTGCATTTAACCCACTACTTACATCACTTTTTTACTAAGTAATAACCACTCACCACAATAGCAATTCATAAATAAATTAAAAATTTAAAAAAAAAAAAAAAAACTTTGTAACTCTAGCATTTTCCTCCTTTTAAAAACCATACAAAATTTTATAGATTTAAAATCTAAAACAAAATATACCATCCCTGAAAAAATTAGTCCAATAATAGAAATAAACAACCCAGCCCTTTAAAAATATTTTTTTAAAAATAATATTTTCCTTATCAAGAAGGAGACTCACACATAAAAAAACACAAATAAATAATAATAATAAATCCTTTAGCAGTTAAATAGTAAAGCTAGAGGGTGGAACCGCCGCACTCAATTTTATTTATTTATTAAATCAATGAAATCGTTAAACCCTTTAGTTCCCTTTAAGGACATGGTTCTCTCTCTCTCTCTCTCTCTCTGTTTTTGTATTTTATTGTTTCGACCAATACGTCTTTGCGTCAAGTCTCACTTCTTGTTATTCCATTTCTAATTCTTTTGTTATTCCATTTGTTTTCCACGAACATATTAGTAAGTCCAAATCAGTTGAATCAGGGTGTTGGGTGCAAGTTGGTGAATAAATCTACCATATCGGTAAGCTTAAAGGAGAGTTGTAAATTGACCTACTATTATATACATACAATACCACTACAAAAACCTTTTCACCCATTTATTTTGTTTCTACAAGCTTTTCATTCTCAAGCCTTAAGGTTTCCTTGAACATATTGGAAAGTCCATTTATAACATAAATGGCTATTAAAATGTCAATTTGCATCTCTCTCTACTTTGTTCATTCACATGGGCGGCTGACAGCAGCCCACCCTAATTCCTTAGAGTAAGCAAGACCTATTTACTAGGAGTTGAAATTAAGCCATCTAATTGTTGATAGTTTTTCACAATCAACAATTTAGGAATGTTGGTTATTCATTTGAAAGCATTAGCTCTACTGCTAACTTGTATCAAAAATGTGCCAACATGCGTTCCTACCAACAAAAAAAAAGAAAAAAAAAAAGGAGAATCATAAAAAATATTCAAGTACCTGATAATCTCTAATGAACCACACTAAAGGTGTTGCCTTGGTTGTCTATTGCCAGATTGATTCAACCAAATCTTTCTTTGACTTATTAATGGAGCTTTTAAGACATGCATCCAAACTATGTTGTTTCAAAAGATAGATGTTACAAAACTTATAAGCAACATGTTCACAATTGTGATGATTATAGAGATAGAACATTATTTGCTGTCTAAAAACAAAGAGTATGATAGAACACAAGTTAAAACTCTGAAACTAGTTGATAGCATGTTATAATACTAAGAAATTGTGTGAAAATGAGACAAAATACAAATCCACATTTTTATCAAGCCCAGTAGAACAATGACAAGAGGAAACCAAGAAAGAGCTTAGGCTTATACGAAAAAGAGTTTCAAAAAAATTTCTTCCATCAAGCTCTCTTAGATTCCATTCAGTTCACTTTCAATTCTTTGTGTGTAGCTTTTTTCATGAAAAGAAACTTATAAAATTCACTATTTGTCTAACTAATGGGTATTTTATATTACAATCATATCATACTCAAGGGGAATAACATCTAGTGAATACTTATATATGATAACATCTAGTGGTAATGGGATTAGTGCCCAGGTATTAACAACAATAGTGATGGCTCATAATGGTCGTGGTCCATAATCAACACTAGCAGAATGTATTTGGAAAGCTTTAGGCCTTTCTTCTCCAGATTAATTGATAGGGCATCTCTTTGAAACTTTACAAAGTCTAAACCATCAAACCTCATGACTGAAACAAGCAAACCATCAGCCTCCTAAGTCACAAAGGCCAACCTAAAAGCAAAATAAACCCCTAAACAATAACAGGGGAGGCCCAACATAAACTCAAAGCATAACTACTGACAACAAAAACAACAAATTACCAACTCCTCAAGCTAGCTAAGAATCAGAGGGATCGATTCCCCAATTACAGCATATTCGAACATATAACATAGAGAGAGTCGTGATGTGCAATTAACAATAATCGTTTGAATTAAAAAGTAGTAATTGCATGAAAGTAGATTAATATTGTTCCACATGATCTAGTGCACAAGACGTAGTTTATTATTATTATTCTTATTCTTATTATTATTTTGATAATTCAGTCATTATATAGAAGAGCAAACACATTAAAGACAGAGCAGAAGCTCAAAGCCAGCCCAACACAGCAACTTTGATACACACAGAGTCCTTCAAAGACCACCTAACTAAGATTGATAACTTAAAAATGTACGAGACTAACACAATACAACTCTAAAATATTAGATCCAAACTATAAATAAAGATAGCATAGTTTATAGGACCTACTTCTTATCCGAATGTTCCAAGATTTAACACTCTTTAATCTTGACATCTCTTCTTATCTAACTGGTCTAGCAAAACAACATCTGGGTACATCTTTCAAAAACTCTTTACAGCTGCACAGCATTCTTTCTCCAATTCTCCAAAATTAAGGAATAGATCTTCGCTATAAAGGCTAAGATTCCTTTTTCCCCACCCACCCGGTACCCAATACTCAAATAAGTTGAAATAAAGAAAAAAGTTGCAATCGAAAAACTAACAAACAATTTGGGGAAACAAAATAAATTTCACAGCTTGCATTAGTTAGGGTTTTGTCATTTTGATACTTCCGTTTAGATATCATTTATTTTACTAAAAATTAAAAAGTAAAAAGAAATTACTGTTCACGTACGAGTTACTGTATGCACTGTTTATGTCCATGAATAGCGCAAGAGACGCTGGTTCAAAAAAAAAAAAAAAACCGTAAACGCACCACACACAACACAAGTGAGAGAAAAAAACGCGAGATAATTAAGCAGATGAAGAACGGAAGAACGAGAGCATTGACGAAAGAACATGAGAGAAGCAGAGACGTCTATTTTTCCTGTATTTTTACTTTTATATACAACCTGTTTCACCGGTAACAAGTTTTCATTAAAATCAAATAAACAAATGAAATCAATGGTTGAAATTTAAGTGGACACAGTAAAATACGACCCTCTTTTAAATATTGTCTGACCGTAAAGTTGACTAGTAATTAAAATAGTAACGCGGTTCTATGCGGATTTTGGAAACATGTGGTCATAGGGTAGGGATATTTAATACTCCCTCCATCCCACTTTGTTTGTCCTCTATTTTATTTTAGGATGTCCTAAAATATTGTCCTATTTCTAAAAATAAAAGCTATTAATTTACTAATGTTCCTTTTATACCCCTATTAATTTACTAATTCAATTTTTTGATAAATTTATTTAAGGGTAGTTTTGGAAACTTATATATTTTTAAAAGGTAGACAAGACAATAAATGATGTTCCCTTAAAAAGTTTGACTTTTCAAACAGAACAAACAAAGTGGGACGGAAGGAGTAGTTGTCAAACTTAGTTAAAATGTTTGACTGTACAGCATGGTAACCAAATCTCTCTCTCTCTCTCTCTCTCTCTCTCTCTCTCTCTCTCTATATATATATATATATATATATATGTTGGATTTAAGTTACACCTAGTGTGACTCTAAACGATATTACATCACTTAATAACTTACTATTATATGCGAATTTTGACAAATCTACCGTTAGATTACATTCTATTCATATACTCTCCATGCTTGCAAAACTTCATGGTAATCAAAGATTAATAGTCATGTTATCAATCAATTATTTAAATTCAAGTTTTTGTAGTTTAAACTAATTCATAAAAGATGAGTTTATGGATTACATGGTAAATAACATCATGAAATTTGGCATGCATGTTAAGCACATATAGAACATGTAATTCAACTGTGGGATTCTTAAAATGTGAATTTAATAACAAGTTATTAGGTGGTATAACATTGCATAGAATTACACCAAGTGTAACTTGAACCTAACTCTCTCTCTCTCTCTCTCTCTCTATATATATATATATATATATCATATTATATATATAATAAAAGTTGGGCTTAGACGCCGTGCTTGCACTACGTGACTTCATCAAATTGCAGAAATTTTTTTAGATTTTTTTATTAAAAAAATGGATATAATTTTTTTGTTCTTATCTTCTTCTCCTATAATTTCTAAGTTGATAACAATCATAATTTAATTACAATCCAAATTCTTCATTTTTATTATTATAATTTAGAAGTTGATAAAAAATCTTAATTGATAAAAAATTGCTACACGTAATTCTTCTTCTTCTTATCTTTTTTGTTTTTTTTTTTTTAAATAAAAATTCTTCTTATCAATTAATACACTTCTTTTTCTAGCCTTAGGTTTCTCTTCACTTCCAAATTCTTTGTTTACATACATTTTGTTTATCTTATTATTTTTAAATTAATTAAAAATCTTAATCTCAATATAATTTAAAGTTCTACATTAGTTAAACATCTTTTAAGTTGATATATTATCCATTTTTTTGGAGAAGAGAAACTCACATGAATATATAAAAATCCCCTAACCCTTGGCTTCTCAAAGTCACGCTTAACCCTATGATTTCTCAGAGTTTTTACTTTCAACATGGTGAGCAAAGCAAAGAGCAAAGCGAGAAGAGCAAGAGCTTTGGTTTGGTACCAGGTTTTAGGTATATGAAAGCTAGGGTTTTTACTTTAGTTAGAGAATGCTATCATATTTCCTTACAGATCACAGCCATCAATCACGTTTTCTTTTCTTTCTTTTTTTTTTCTTTTTTTTTAATAATGTTGATTAGAAATTATAATTTCAATAGGATTTAAACTCTATAATTATATCATAGGATTTAAACAACAAAGGTTAGTGATTCAAAAAAAAAAAAAAAAATCGAAGAGAAATTGAAAGCTAATTCTTAGTAATTTGGAAATAATGTTGTTTTCATTATGGAATCGGATCTCTCAAAGGATCTATGAAATACATGTTTCAGTTCCTTTCTTTTATATAGTTTTAGATCTATTATTTATTTTAATTTTAGTTTTTTAAAAGCAATTTGTGATATTAAGATGGAAAGGTAAGGAACTTTTTGTGTATTAAGATGAATAGGTTCAATTTATCACCATATCACAACTCATTCCAACAATAAACAACAAAGGTTAGTGATTGTTTTTCCTTTTTTCTTTCTTTCTTTTTTATTTTTTATTTTTTATTATGAGAAATTGAAAGCCAATTCTTAGTAATTTGGAAATAATTTTTTTTTTTCATCATGGAATTAGATCTCTCAATGGATCAATGAAAATACATGTTTCATTTGCTTTTTATTTTTATTTTTTATTCTATATAGTTTTAGATTTATTATTTATTTTAGTTTTAGTTTTTTAAATGCAATTTGTGATATTAAGATGGGAAGGTAAGGAAATTTATGTGTATTAAGATGAATAGGTTTGATTTATCACCATATCACAATCTCAGTCCAACAATAAACAACGAAGGTTAGTGATTCTCTTTTTTTTTTTCTAAGAGAAATTGAAAGCTAATTCTTAGTAATTTGGAAATAATGTTTTTTTTTTTCATTATGGAATTAGATCTCTCAAAGGATCGATGAAATACATGTTTCATTTGCTTTCTTTTATATAGTTTTAGATCTATTATTTATTTTAATTTCAGTTTTTTCATAGGAAACTCTTAAATTGACATTAAATTTAAAGGTTGTATAATAAACAATTCTATTTTTAATTTGATTTTAATCTTCTTTCTTGATTTATATTTTCAATATTAGCTATTGGTATATGACCATATTCCATTTGTTATATGTAATAATATTTTTTAAAAAAATTATTTTTGATTTTTTCATAGGCGATTCCAAGCAAGCATCCTATAAAATTGTTAAAAACGCCTAAATTGACATACAATTCAAAGGCTGCAATCTATGTAATTCTATTTTTTAACTAAGATTTAAATTTCTTTCTGATTTGTATTTTCAATTTTTGTTATTGCTATATGTTATTTTATATTTATTTTTTCTTTTCTTTTTCAGTGTTGTTGTAGGGGATTCCTGTTGAACTGTTGACATTCAATTCCAAGGTTGTGTAGACTTTCAATGTGAAGGTCATTCAATTCTCTTATCTTTAATTAATATATATATTATAAAAAATGAAAACAAAATTATTTTTTTAATGCTTATTCATTTGGATAGCTTATAATTTGTGAATTTTATGTTGATACTAATTTAATGCTTAGATATTAATTTACATGGACATATTATTTTGCTAAATGCTGATACTAATTTATGATGTTTAGTTTTATTAGACAATTGGTACGTTGAAGAGAATTAAGAAGTTATATAATAATATTCTTTTCTATTAAGAAATAATATTTCATTAACTTATTATTTCTCAAATGTATTATATATTGTATTTAATAAGTTTTTGACCTAAACCATGCAATGCATGGGCATTTAACTAGTATATAATAAAAGTTGAGCTTAGAAGCCGTGGTTGTGCCATGTGGCATCACTAAATTGCAGAAATTTTTTTAGATTTTTTAAAATATATATATATATTTTTTTTCTTATCTTCTTCTCCTATAATTTCTAAATTGATAAAAATTTCAATTTGAATAAAATCCAAATTCTTCATCTAATCCTTTTATCATTAATTTATCTACAATTTCTAAGTGATTTATTTAATTAGTAATAGGAGATCTACTTCATTTATGATTTATGAGTTCTAGCATTCTAGGGGATTAGAATTTTGGTTTCACACTAATTATTCATATCAACGTTAATTTTTCTTTTAAAAAAAGAAAAAAGAAAAAAGAAAAGAACAATCAAAGTAAATGTCTACAAATATCAACCTTTAATTTTATTTTATTTTATTTTATTTAAAACACCTCATGGATAGACACTGAATTATAATTGTGGGATCCAAATAATTTGTGGCCCTGGCCCATTTTTACATTGGGGCCCAAGGCCCGAGCCGAGAAAGGTTATAGCCAAGGATAGGTAATAAAGTCCAAATAGTCTTGAGATAAAGGTGAGGATGACTCTGTTCTCGGCATATCCGAGATCCCCCTAGAAGGAAGGGCAAAAACAGTATAGGAACAGTTTGGAAAAAAATCTAAAATATCTATGTCAATAGAGAAGGATACGCTGGATAGTATAACGACCAAAGACAAAGGGAAAGCTGCCCTTACTGCTATTCAATACTCTGCACCTGACAGAGCCATACTCTTCAGCTTTTACAACCACCTCCAACCACTCTGGGTATGGGTTGATGGGACAAGTATCAGTCCTGGAAAGTCGAACCCACACGTGGACGTTGGATAAGGGATACAGGCTAGTATAAAAGGAAAAGTAAGCAATCCAGGGAAGAGGCTGGGAAAATTGGCCAAAAACCAGAGCCTCCCAGCCCACCTCCAGGAGAAAGTCTCCTAGGGCGAACACGATTTAATTATGTATGAACACCACGGAAAACTACTGTCTTGTGACCAAGACCTAGCCTTTCAAACTCACGCTCTATAAATGATATTATTTGGGCCTTTTTACGTGCGAATCCAACATTATTACGGGTCGTTACAAATTGTGTCCTTACAATAATTGTTTTTATTGATTTTTTTATACATCTCTATCAATTTTTTAGATAAATACAAAAACTTGGTTGCTGTTATCTTTTGTTTAAAAGTTGCATATGAATAGATATAATTTTTTTTTCTTACCTTCTTCTCCTATCATTTTTAAGTGGATAAAAATCTTAATTTAATTACAATACAAATTCTTTTCTTCATCTATTTCTTCTTAATTTGATTAAAATCCAAAATCTTCATCTTCATCTAATCTTTTTTTTTTTACACGTAAAAAAATATAGATATAATTTTTTTTCCTTATCTTCTTCTCCTATAATTTCTAAATTGATAAAAATCTTAATTTAATTATATAAAGTTGTAATTTACAACTATATGTTTTGTTGGCTTTAATTCCGTACCAAATTTGATTGTAATTTTATTCAATCTTTTGTACATTGTATTTATTGTGGGATTTAATTGTAAGGTTTGTGTGATAAAGAGTTTTCACGGGTAGCTTGCAATTGAAGACAGAAGAGTTTTCGCGGGTAGCTCGCAACTAAGCATCCCGCGAAATGATGCATGTGCCCTGCACATAATTGGAATGCAAAGAGTCAGGACAGACGGAGACAGCTGTGTTTCGCGAGTAGCTGGCGGGTAAGGCCTTCCCGCGAGACACTCATGAAACATTCTATTTTGCTAGACTGTGCTATCTGATACACACTTTCTGTACTCACATTATATATACCCACATTACCCACAAAAGTTAAGGAGTGCTTCAAAGAGAAAACCCTAACCACAAACCTTGAGAGTTAGAGATTGCTTGTGGATTTTCTCAACTCCTACCTCTCCATTTCCATATCATTGAGAGCTTGATAGCCCAAACACTTACCACACCCTTTCAGAGTGTTCAATGAGATTTTGGTGCTAATGGGAAGCATTGGAAGAAGCCAAGGATGGCAGATGCAACATGGAGCTTGTTGCGGGATCCGAAGAGCTAGACAAGACACGGTTTCAAGAAGCCTTGTTGGAGTAGGAGCTTGGAGGGCTTAGGTACATCAGGTAGATTAAGCTTGGAGGGTCTCTTGCTAACCCATGTATCCCAACTGATTGTCTAGTGGATCGATTACTGCTTAGAGGGCAGCGGAGAGGTTTTTTGCCGAGTTCTTCGGTTTCCTCTTCGATAACAAATCGGCGTGTTATCTTGTATTTGCATTCTTCTTCCCTACTCTTTTACCTTTCATTTTACTGTTGTGTTATAATGTTTATGGGTTAGAGTAGCTTGTTTGTTTATCCACTCGCATTTACTATATTCTGCACTTAGTATTAAGTTAGAGTAAAATCAATCGAGCCGTAACTTTAATTTGGAAGTCTAAATAGCTCTTGTGTTTTCACACATTTTTGAGCATTCAAATTACAATCCAAATTCGTTTCTTCATCTATTTCTTCTTAATTTGATTACAATCCAAAATCTTCATCTTCATCTAAACTTTTTTTTTTTCATTTAAATTATATTACTACTACACTTATTAGCTACAATTTTTTTTTTTTTGGATTAAAAAAAAAACAGCAACGTGATTATAGTTCACACCTCCACAAATTAAGTTTGAATCCAAGAAAAATTAAGTCGAACTAAAACTATTTAAGAATGCTAAAATCAATCAATAAAAAAACCAACTTACGACACGTAAAAAAAAATTAAAAATTAAAAATTGATATATGATTCAGTTAAAGTGATTATTTTCCACACCTCCACAAATTAAGTTTGATTCCAAGAGAAATTGAGTTGAACTAAACCTCTACTAAGTCTACTCTATTCTACTATTTAAGAATGCTAAAATCAATCAATAAAAAACCAAAAAATTAAGTGAAGAACTTCAAAAGGAAGGATTTGGCTTATTTTGGTGAGAATAGCTATCTTCTTTTTATTTATTTATTTATTTATTATTATTATTATTATTATTATTATTATTATTATTATTTTGTGTTTCTCTTATTCTATTAACATAGTTCAATTATTACTTAAATTCTATGATGTTTGTTAAATATTTTACAATATGCAATTCATCTCAATTATTAATGTATTTTTTGATTTGGTATTCTTAATTGATTGTATAGATTATTTTCTCACTTATGGCAATATGGCTAGACAAGTAATTCATATGTAAACTTTTACATTTACATTGCAATACAATTTTTGTTTATCTTTATGGACTTTTTTATTTATCTATTTTTGAAATTATTTTGATTGCGGTACCCTAGAAGGTTTAGATACTTACATATATATATATATATATATATATGTGTGTGTGTGTGTGTGTGTGAGTTTTTAGACCCCTTAAAACACAATTGGATTAACCTAGTTAATTAGCCAAGTGATTACTTAGTCCAAAGTTTAGATCTAGGTTAACACACAATCAGATAATCATATCAAAGTAA
The DNA here is from genome assembly GCF_001633185.2 of Quercus lobata. Taxonomy (NCBI): domain Eukaryota; kingdom Viridiplantae; phylum Streptophyta; class Magnoliopsida; order Fagales; family Fagaceae; genus Quercus; species Quercus lobata. Next base: position 26,000,118 of record NC_044909.1, on the reverse strand, counting down.
AGTGCGGAATATAAAGAATACAAAGATATGATGACCTAGGAAACCACACCGGTAAAAACCTGGGGAGGATTTAACCTAGCTATCCTAAAGGTAAACTTGAATCCACTATGAAAGAATCGAAGTTTTATAATAGCGACTTAGACCACTAACATCCTATTGCTACCTACTAGTAGAAAAATTACTGATACGACCACGTGACAGCTCCGAGACCACGGACTCCTTCTTTCTTGGATTCTTCAACAAGTACAAGCACTCTTGCTTGTGTATCTTTAAGCTTTTATTGCAACAACTGAATGATCATCAAGCTCTCAATGAAATCTCCTTCTTGATAATCCTAAGCATGTGTGAAGGCAACCACCTCTCCGATCTCACAAGAGATTCACACACAAAGCAAATAGAGCAACCTAAATGTCATATGGGCTTAGGGCTGAGTTGGAAATTCTACAGAAAAAACATTCTGCCCGACTTTCGATCGGTTGAGTCTAATTCTCGATCGATTGAGCTAGGCAAAATCATACTATAACTTCTGCAGCAACTCGATTCCAACTTTACATAAAACGCATACACTTTGAGCAAGTCTAAACAAGACTATAAAACCTGTTTTGATCATGGTTTGCCAACAATACAAATTAGAGTTCTAATACATTAGTTCCTAAGTACTTAGAACCTAACAATATATATATATATATATATATTGTGGAGGCACGAGGATCCAAAGCAGTAATAAAGTAGGCAAGGGTATTTCCGAGGAGGGGACCTATTTTACTAATAAGGAGTTCAGGATGTTGCTGTTGATGAAGATACCGAGGACTCCTTATTAACCTCGGAAGGCCGAGAATCAGGCATATAGGGTGGATGGTGCAATCTCGGGGGGACAAAGGTAACTTGGTGTAAAAGAAGGAAGAGAAGAAAAGGGAAGGACAAGACTACCATCCCCTCCATATTAAATGCACTGCAATCACTTAGCTAGCCACATTAATGGGGAAATGACCATGAACAGTGTTCTTCATAGCTCATATTCTGATGTAAACACCTTCTAGTAAGGTCTTGATGGGACAAGTGTCAGGAGAGTTTGATCATAACCCTCCAAATGTAAGATCTAGATGCATTCTTGCTGAGTTATATAAAGCCAAGAAGTATCTGGATCAATAGTGTAGAAAGAATAGAGGAAGAGAAACAAAAGAGAGAAAAGAACCATCCCATTGTACCTTCCTCCTCGGATTGAACCCGAGGACAAACACTTAGTCAATTTTTAAGCTATTTCCTATTGAAACGTTATTATTTTGCATATAGTTCTTGGGTATGACTGTCATCTTTTGCTACAGAATGGGTATTTAAAGTTGACCTCGCATCCTATCTCTAACAAATTAATTGTGTGAGTGAACAGTAATTCGTATTTTTCCATTTTTACCTTTCGCTTGCCATAATTGGTGCTGTCTGTGGGAAAGTCTCCTAAAGTACCCATATAAATCTCGTAGTAATGGCTGGTCCTAGGTGTAATGGATCACTGGAGTCTATTGGCTCTTAGCGCAGAGATCATTTCATTAATCTCGAATGTAGGAGGGATCGAGATATGGCTCATACTCACAGCCAAGGAGCACCTTCCTTTCATTCTAAACAAACTAGACAACATGAGACTAGTAATCATTCACATGATGAAGAGGTCCATAACTTGGAGAAGAAGGTGGAGCGATTACATCGACATCTTCGTCACCGAACTCGAATAAGGGAAAATAGGACCCCTTCTCTAGACCAATATTAAGTATTGGAAGTGATGGAAGTTACCGGCCTAGGAGCAAGACTCCACCTAGTGAATCGTTCATGTCATCATCTCGTCACTCTTTGGGACGAAACCATTATCGTAAGAAATCTAGAACACCACCAAGGAGGGGCCAGGGGCATGACGCTATGGGAAAAGCTCTCCTTCAAATTTTTCGCTCCCTGTTTTCTCGACGTATTGAGCAGGCCGAGCTCCCTAGTCACTTTAACCAACCTACTTTCACCATTTATAATGGTAAAACCAACCCAGTCGAACACGTGAGCCATTTTAACCAGAGGATGGCCATTCACTCAAAGAATAAAGCCTAAATGTGCAAGGTCTTCCCTTCGAGGCTTGGGCCGATGGCTATAAGGTGGTTTGATAGCCTTGAAGAAGGATCAATACATTCCTATAAGGAGCAAACTAGGGCCTTCGGGGCAAGATTTGTAACCTGTAGTCGAGTCCCTAATCCCTTAGACTCTTTACTCTTGATGTCTGTGATAAAAGGGGAGACCCTGAAGAATTATTCTGATAGATACTTGGAGACCTACAATGAAATTGATGGAGATTTTGAGGACGTTGTTGTACAAACCTTCAAAATGGGTCTTCCTACACATTCCGACCTGTGGAAGTCGCTTACCATGAAACTGCCTCGGGGCATGCATCGAGCAAAGGTAAAGCTAAGGCTTTCGTACCTTACTGAAGGGATAGCTCGATAGGCTAGTTTGTGTCTTCCTGACCAAGGAGGGAGTTTTATAATCAAACACCCCATACTGTTGTCGATCCTCAAGCAGTGAACTTGGTGTTCAAAGAGCCGATATATCAAGTGCTAGAGAAGATTAAGCACGAACCCTATTTCAAATGGCCAAATAAGATGGGTGGAGACCCAACTAAAAGAAATCAGAAATTGTATTGTTATTACCATTAGGACTGAGGTCATACGACCGAGGAATGTAGAACTTTGCAAACTTTTCTTGATCAGTTAATTAAAGCTGGTAAGTTGAAGCAATTTTTGCAGCAATCGGATAGTCAAGGAAATCAACTCGCGACAAGACCACAGAGAAGTGGAGCACCTCGGTCATATCTAGGAACAATAAATGTCATTTTTGCAACCCCGAGAAGAGAATCTCACCCAGTTAGCAAGGTAATGTTAGTGTCGCCACAAATGGCAAAATCCAAAGAAGAGGCACCATGTAGGAAGGCCAGAATTTTGAAGCAACCAATCATAGGATTTTCTGAGGAAGACAAGTTGGGAACAATTCAACATCACAATGATGCCCTGGTGGTAACCTTTCAGATAGCAGGGTTCGATGTTAAGAGGGTAATGGTTGATCAAGGCAGTGGGGCAGAGATAATGTACCCCGACTTGTTTAAAGGTCTAGGACTCAAACTTGAGGATTTGGACTGGTATGATGCTCCGTTGATCGGGTTCGATGGAAACACTACTGTTCCGAAGGGGATGATCCGATTGCCAGTACAGAATGGGGATATGGTGGTGAGCGTGAATTTCATATTGGTAGATGCTTTTTTGCCATATACCGCCAACCTAGCTAGACCATGGTATTCCATTGGGGCGGTCTCATCTACGTTGCATGCTAAGGTAAAATATCCTACTAATAAGGGGGTGGCCGAGCCGGTGGGATGCCAATCTATGGCCAGGCAATGTATGGTGGTGGAAGTTGATCATCGTGTTGCTCAAATTGGCTCTTTGGAAGTGGCACCGACATTATAGCAACCACAGCCCGAGCCACCTACCTCCTCGAATAGTCCAGTATCATATGAGGAGTTGGAAAAGGTTGTCACTGGCAAGGATATAGATAAATACTTTCAAGTTGGGATTCAACTCCCAGTAAAGGATAAAAAGCAACTGATAGACTTTCAGAAGAGTAATTTGGATGTTTTTGGTGGAGTGCATATGAAGCACCTAAGGTTGATCCTGAGTTTATCTGCCACCACTTGAATGTTAACCCTAAAGCTACCCCAAAGAAACAATTACCTCGGCATTCATCTAAAGAACATGCTGAGGCTGTAAAAGACGAGGTCCGTAAGCTTAAATAGGCTGGGGCAATCAAAGAGGTTTTCTATATTGAATGGTTGGCTAATATTGTGGTGGTAAGGAAAAAATCGGGGAAGTGTGCGTGGATTTTATAGATCTTAATAAAGCCTGTCCAAAGGATCTGTTTCCTATCCCAAGAATAGATCAATTAGTTGATGCAACATATGGACATCCTAGGATGAGTTTCCTAGATGTTTTTCAAGGCTACCATCAAATCATGTTGGCGCTACCCGATCAAGAGAAAACAGCCTTCCTTACCTCGACAAGAAATTATCACTATAGAGTAATGCCATTTGGACTAAAGAATGTAGGGTCTACATATCAAAGAATGGAAACTAGAATGTTTGAGAGCCAGTTGGGAAAGAACGTGGAAGCATACATTGATGATATGGTAGTTAAGAGTAAAGAAAAGTCCGAGCATCTGTCTGATCTTGGTGAAGTTTTTACAATCTTAAGAAAGCACAAGTTATGCTTAAATACTTCTAAGTGTTCTTTTGGTGTAGGGCCTGGAAAGTTTTTAGACTACATGACCACCCATCGAGGGATTAAAGTTAATCCTAACCAGATTAGGGATATTCACGGGTTGCACCCTCTTTGGAATCCGAAGGAAATTCAGCGTCTTACTGGAATGACAACAGCTTTGAATCAGTTCATATTAAGGTCTGCAAAGCGGTGTAGACCGGTTCTTTCAGCTATAAGGATTTTTCTTGGTTCAAGGAATGTAATAAGGCTTTTGGGGAGTTGAAGGCGTATTTAGCTCATCCACCAATCTTGTCTAGGCCAGAGAAAGATGAGGTTTTGTATACATATGTGGTTGTTGCCCAACATGCAGTGAGTTTGGTCTTGATATGGGTGGATGAAGGAATTCAAAAACTGGTGTACTATGTTAGCAAATCCCTCTAGGAGGTTGAGGTTAGGTATCTCCACTTGGAGAAGGCAATTCTTGCTATAATCCATGCCATCAAGAAGCTGCCCCTCTACTTCCAAGCCCACACCGTGATCATCCTGACACAGTTGCCCCTACAAGCATTGCTTTAAAGGTCAGATTATACAGGAAGAGTGGCAAAATGGGGAACTATGCTCAATGCATTTGACTTTAAGTACCTACCCTGAACGGCTATGAAAGGCCAAATTTTGGTAGATTTGGTAGCAGAATTTACCGAGAAGTTAGGTGATTCTAAGGAGGGGGGTAAAGCCCGAGGAAGCACTAAGATTAAGTTCAGTGGAAGTTCAAAAAGTTTGGTAGATATTTATGGATGGCGCGGCCAACCAGAAAGGATCAGGGATAGGAATTGTGATGATCTCACCAAATGGAATTACTTTAGAAAAGTCTTAGAGGCTTGGCTTTTTAGCAACAAATAACAAGGCAGAATACAAGGCTCTACTGGTAGGGTTGACTGCTATGTAGAAACTTGGAGGTAAGGCTATCAGGGCATATTATGATTCAAGACTCATAGTGGGACAAATTCAAGGTGATTTTGAGGCTAAAGACCCGAGGATGCTTTAGTACTTGAATCAAGTTAAGTGTTTGTCGGGGGGCTTTCATTCTTTTACACTTGAACAAGTTCCTCAAAGTAAAAATTCTCACGCTAATTTGGTGGCAACTTTGGCTACCACAAGCAAGGAGAATCGTCCTAGGATTATACTTGTGGAAAATTATGCATTACCTGCTTATGACGTACCGATTCCCGTTGGAGTTCACTTTACGCAAGTGGGCCCTAGTTGGATGGATCCATTGTTTACGTTCCTCAGGAATGGAATATTACCCGGGGACAAGACCGGGGCAGAGAAAATTTGTATGAAGACGCCGAGGTTTTGGTTATCTGAGGATCAAAAACTATACAAACGCTCATACTCGGGACCATACCTACTATGTATTCATCCTAAAGCAGTGGAAATATTGCTAGAAGAGTTACACGAGGGAATTTGTGGTAGTCATACAGGGGGTAGGTCACTTGCTCATAGAGCTTTAACACAAGGTTATTAGTGGCTGAGCAGGTAGAATTCCTCCCAAAAGTATGTTAAGAAATGCAATTAGTGTCAGAGATATGCTCCTAACATCCATCAACCAGGGGGAGTGCTAAACCCATTAAGCAGCCCTTGGCCTTTTGCACAGTGGGGGCTGGATAACGTGGGGTCTTTTCCTAAGGCAACAAGGAATCAAAGATTCCTCCTTATTGCTACTAATTATTTCACCAAGTGGGTCGAGGCTGACCCATTCTCAAACATCCGAGATCAAGATGTCAAAAGATTCTTGTGGCGAAATATTGTGACAAGGTTTGGGGTTTCGAACACTCTTATCTCCAATAATGGGCTTCAATTCGATAGTAAGGCATTTCGGAGGTACTGTTGTGACTTAGGGATAAAGAACAGGTATTCCACCCCATTGTACCCACAAAGTAATGGACAAGCTCCCAAAAACAAAGTCATTGTGGATGGTTTAAAGAAATGATTGGAAGACGCCAAGGGAAAGTGGGTGGACGAACTGCCCCATGTTTTGTGGACATATCGCACAACTCCTAGAAGATCTACTGGTGAGACCCCGTTTTCCATGACTTATGGATCTGAAGCAGTTATCCCTACAGAAATAGGTTTCCCAACATTGAGGTCTGGCCAACTCCACGGTGGCAGCAATGAATGACTACTATCCCTTAACCTTGACTTAGCCAAGGAACAAAGGGAAATTGTTGCAATCAGATTAGCGCAGTATTAGCAGAAGCTTAGGCAAGGATTTGATAAAGGGATAAAAGTCAGGGTATTCATTCTAGGAGATCTCATTTTGCGAAAGGTGGTTAGAAGTATGAAGAATCCCTCCTAGGGAGAGCAAGGTCCTAATTGGAAAGGGCCTTATCGAGTGACTTCTATAGCTGGAACAGGGGCTTATCGGCTAGAAGATTTAGATAAGGTTGTAGTTCCCCAACCATGGAATGTGAATAATTTACGAAAGTATTATTTCTAATGTGAAATTGTGTAAATAATTATCTGCTTATATGCAATTGGATGTATTGATTAGCTCTATTGTTGTCGTTTTGATTAAAAGTGTACTTAACTTATTATTTTGGGTTAAACAGAACCTCGGCTAGGTTCGACTCATCGGATCATCTGCCTTGGGTAAATTAACACCTAACTTATCATTATGGGTTAAATCGAACCTCGGCCAAGTTCGACTCCTTGGATCACCTGCCTTGGGTAAATTAACACCTAACTTATTATCATGGGTTATACAGAACCTTAGCCAGGTTCAACTCTTCGGATCACCTGCCTTGAGTAAATTAATGTCTAACTTGTCATCATGGATTAAGCAAAACCTCGGCCAAGATAGACTCCTCAGATCATCTGCCTTGGGTAAAGTAATGTTTAACTTGTTATGTAGGACCTAGGTGGATGAAATTCCTAGGTTTCTTCTAAGTCAGTTTCATTGAAATCTAGATTGGACCTAGCACTTTAGTCAACCAATTATGGAGATACTCATCCTTTGGTAAACATTAAGCATAGGATAACTCGGTGCTGAGGGCTACGGAATGGTAGGCTATCTAGGTAAATTAAATGTGATGAAAATAAAAAAGTGTATTCAATAAAGGGTCATGTAGTTCGGAATGTGTATTCAGGCAAGGGTAAAAGAATTGTTATTACAGAATAAGGAAAACTATACATGGCAAAAGATAAATAGAAACCTTTTCATTCATAAGTTCAGAAACTAGAAAAAGTACATAACAAAATAGGGGGTAAAGCTTTAACCAGTTAGCAACAACAAAAACAATGGCAAAAGATAAGTAGAAACCCTTTCATTCATTAGTTCAGAAACTAGAAAAAGTACATAACAAAATAGGGGGTAAAGCTTTAACTAGTTAGCAACAACAACAACAACAACAAAGTACATAACAAAACAAGGGGTAAAGCTTTAACCAGTTAGCAACAACAACAACAACAACAATGGAAAAAGATAAGTAGAAACCTTTTCATTTATAAGTTCAGAAACTAGAAAAAGTACATAACAAAATAGGGGGTAAAGCTTTAACCAGTTAGCAGCAATAGCAGTAGCAACAACAACAACAACAACAACAACAACAACAACAAAAGGGGAGCGGTTTCTATTTCGTCCTCAACCTAACATCTATTTCGTCCCTTGGCCTTCAAGAGCATTCTCTTTTTCTATCCCCTCTGTTGTTTGATCCTCAACAACAGGTTAAGATACAAAGGGAGTAGTTTCAGTTGTTGAAGAGACTCTACCTCAAGAGTGAGCCTCGTCTACCACCATGGAGGCCATTAGGGCAGACTTGCTAGATTCTGGAGGTTGATCTTGGACTTGGGAAGGCTATGCAAGAGTGGTAGAGCTGGTCAGAGATGGAGCAAATGTTTATGCCCTTATGGTTTGGGGGTAAAAAAACTTCTATGGGTTTCTTAATTCAAAAGAGGGGTCTACACTGACGGCATTCAAAGCCTCAATCCAAGTTCGGAGGCAGAAACTTCGGCATACTGTTGGGATCTGAGACTTGAGATGAGCTTCAATTTCTTTTTGTCCTAAATCGTACACGGTCTGCTCCACTTTGCCCATTTCTTCAAATTTTTGGGCTAACTCCTTGGTCAGTTCAGTGATTTGAGCCCGAGCAAAGGAGAGCTAACCCTCTGCCTCTTTCAGTTGTTGGAGTTGTTCCCGGGCTTGCCTCTTAAAGCTTTCAATTGCAGCTTCAGCACTTTTCCTAGCTTTGTCACACTCGAACAGCTTAAGGAGAGTTTCCTTCAGTTTTTTGTCAGCCAGGGCTTAGGCCTTTAGGGTGGCATAGCACTTCAATTCCTCCTCTTTTTTCTCATAAAGCGCTTGATCAACCCACTCCTCGGCCACATGTGCTGCTTGGGTGGCCTATGCATTTGTAAGTAAGAAAAATAGTAGAAGTTAAATGCTGTACAGAAGAACAAAACAAAAACAAGAATTGACTACAAGGAGAAAGAAAATGTACTAGAGCCAAATCCCTTTTTAGGGACAAGAACATCTTGTGCTTCCTCAAGTTTCAGAGCTCGGCCATATCCCAGGGAAGTAGAAGTGCTTGCTCAACCAAATTGGCTACATAGCCCGACTTTTCGTTGTTGAAGTTACGGATTGAAGAATCCGTATGAAGGGGGGCTCATGTCCAGCACAAGAGGAGGATTCCAATTAAAAGCACGGGAACGACATTCGAGGATCATGTCCAAAGTCTCACCCCTCTCCTTTGTTGAGTTCGGCTTACTTTGGTGACCTTACTTTGTTTAGAAGGAGTCTCTTTATGGATTTCTCCTTCCTCGGAGGATCCCTTGCCTCCATTTTTATCCACTTCCATTTTTTGTCGGCAATTTCGGTTTGAGAAGGAGGAGGAAGGGTAGGAGTAGGGGGTCTGGGCACTATGGGAACCTTAGGAGTGGCACCCCCAACGTGTGATTCCAACAAGGACAAAAGGTTTGGTATTCTTTTTTCCAAAACCATCGCTTCAAGAATCACAGTGGCCTCTTGGTCTGCGCTAACTGAAGCAACAACTAGTCTCGAGCTGGATGCTATGTCTTCAGTCTCATCCTGATGGTAGAATACTTTGAAATCCTTGTCATGGATGAGGCTCTCAGTACTTTCCTCCTGTGTCTCTTCCTCAATCCCTTCAGACTGTGATTCAAGCTAATCGTTCGAGGATATAACTTCCTCGGTTAAGGGTTGAGGATTTGTAAAGACTAGTGCCAAGCATGGATCTCTTGCTTTGATTACGTGCTTCGAAACTTGGAAGCGAGTAGAAATGGGTTTGAAACCCAAGATGATATGCACTGCCCGGAGTTAGCCATCTCAGTTCAAAAAGATCTTGGATCTAAGAACCTAGATCAACAAATCGAAGTTCACCAAGCTATGTCTTTTGGCAGTAGCCTTCTAAAAAATAAAAAAAAAATAAAAAAAAAAACAAAAACAAAAGAAAGAGGTTAGTATAGAAAGGTGGAGATAAAATGTGTGTGTTTTCATTTCCTAATAGTACAAGATCTCAAAAGTATCCCTATGCCACCCCACTTGGAACGCCATCTTTGGTCGAGCAGTGAAGTCCATCATGCCATTCCTCTAAAAAGATGAGAAAATCCTCGTCCATGCTTTTGTTCATCTCGGGGAGGCAAGAAATTAATCTAACTGCTGGGACCCTAGTTTTTAGGTGATACCCTGCTTCGTTATTCCTCTAACAACTATAAACCCAATTTATATGATGGGTAAGATTTATACCCATCCTTTCGTTCATGGTGTCTACACTACCCAAAATCCTAAACATATTTGGGGCACATTGGGTGGGGCAGAGTCTATAAAGAATCAAAAAATCCCTAATTACCCGACCCATAGGAATCCTCATCCACTTTCTATAAATGCTATCATGGGAATTGCTACGGCCTCTGTGGGTCTTTTTTCTTACCATTCTCCTAGATTGCAACGTTCTATGGATACATTGCTAGGAATCCAATATCGCTTCTTAAACTCCTCTTTGTGTTCGGGGGTATCGACTAAACTAAAGAATCTACCCATTTGTGAGGGAAAGTAACAAAAAGAAAAGGAAGACTTAAAAACAAAATATGTCATAGGAAGAAAGAATCAAAAGCAAAAAACACTTACAAAAATTTAAGAAGTGAGGATCCTCGAGCAAGTTATCTGGAGTAAGGAGCATTGTTATTAATACTGTTTCGTTCCGGCTGAAACGGCCGAAATTTTTTGTACCGGTATGCAAACCGGTACTTGAAACCTCCCCATTCCACCTCGGGTCAGATTTCGGGCAGTTTCGGTCCATTCCGGCCATTCCGGTAAATTTCGGCCAATTTCGGCTGGTACGCAAATTTCGACCGATACAGGATTTGGCCTATTATTAAAAAAAAAAAAAAAAAAAAAATTGTAAAGGTCCAAACGACACCATTTTGGACTTTACTAAAAGACCTAATCTTAGACCCTTTTTCTTTCATTCTTTCACTTTCACTTTCACTCTCAAATCCCTCTCTCACTGCCGTCGTGCTTGTGCTCACTGCCGTTGCCCAATGTGCTCACTGCTAGTGCTAATCCTTCACCGTTGTGCTCTCTCAATCTCTCAACTCTCTCATACTCATCTGTCTCTGACTCTCTCACAGTCTCACTCTCTTGGATTGAACAGCCAAATCAGGTATTCTTTCTCTACTCTCACTCTCTCGGATTCAAGCTTCAGCCAAATCATAATTTTTTTTTCCTTATGATTTGTTTTGTGGTTAAGATTTAAGAACTTACTAAGATATTAGATATGTGATTTGTTTGTTAAGATATGTGATTGAACAAATCGGGTAAACTTCATAAATTTTACTCTCACTCTCTCGGATTCAAGCTTTAGCCAAACCGTGTTTAGTTTTTTTCTTAACTTGATTTGTTTGTTCATTAACTGTATATGGCTGTTCATGCATTTGATTGAATTTCATTTCATTTCATTGAACAGTAAATTATGGCTCATCATAGTTCAGGGGATCCCGCATGGGCTCATGCCCATGCAAGTACTTCCTCTACTTTTGTGGCCTCTGCCCCTGCAAGATCAGATGATCCCGCATAGGCTCATGCCCGTGTAGTGCCTAATGCAAAAAATAACACTATATGTTTGCATTGTAATAAGTTGATTAAAGGGGTGGTATTACTAGACTTAAGTATCATCTTGCTGGGATTAGGGATCAAGTTGAACCATGTAAAAAGGTTTCATCTGATATTAGGTTTCAAACGAAACAAATGATTGAAGACTTGAAAAAATCTAAACAAACTAAAAGGAGGATTCAATTAGAAATTGGGAACCCATATGATGTTGATGAGGAGGAGGAGGAGGAGGAGGAGGTTAGGGTTGTTGAAAAGAGTCCCCCTCAAACATTAGGTAAACGAAAATCTAGGGGAAAGGATGTTGACACTGATATGGGTCAAATAAGAGGAAAGAAGAAAATTAAGAGTTATTTTGCTTCTAGAACAACCCCTGGTGCTCAACCCTCTATAAGAAGTGCTTTGGCTACAAAAGCAATGATTGATAATGCAAAAATGAATATGGCAAGATGGTGGTATCATTCTAATGTACCCTTTTATGCATCTCAGTCACCCTATTATCAACCTATGATAGATTCCATTGCTGTTATTGGGCCGGGATTTAAGGGGCCATCTTTTTATGAGTTGAAGGGACCCCTTTTGAAAAATGTTGTCCATGAAGTTAATGATTTTTTGTTAGATATAAAAAATGATTGGAAAGTATATGGTTGTTCAGTGATGTCTGATGGGTGGACAAATCAAAAGCAACAACCAATAATGAATTTTTTGGTGTATTGTCCAAGGGGAGCCATGTTCTTGAAATCTATTGACACTTCAGGCCTTACAAAGGATGCTGAAACTTTGTTCAACATATTTGATTCTGTTGTTCAAGAAATTGGTGTGGAATATATTGTGCAATTGATTACAGATAATGCTTCTGCCTATAAAAAAGCTGGAAAAAAATTACAGCAGAAGTATAAAAAAGCTGGAAAAAAATTACAGCAGAAGTATGGTACTTTATTTTGTTCTCCTTGTGCAGCTCATTGCATAGACTTGATGTTGGAGAATATTGCTAATCCTAGGTGGTTCCCTCTTGTTGATGAAGCAATTAAGAAGGCAAAAAAGATAACAAAGTTCATTTACAACCATGGAGTTGTTTTAGACTTGAAGAGGCAAGATTTTACAAATGGAAGAGAGTTATGTCGTCCTGCAATTACAAGGTTTGCCACTACCTTCTTAAGTCTAAAGAGCATGCTAAGGTTCAAAAAAGAGCTTAGACAAATGTTCACTTGTGATAAATGGCTTTCATGCCCCCATGCTAAGACTACCGTTGGGAAGGAGATAAGTAAAATTGTTTTGGAAGATTATTCGTTTTGGTCTCAATGAAAGCACATAGTGAAAGTTAGTGAGCCTTTAGTTAGAGTACTTCGTCTTGTTGATGGGGATGAGAAACCTGCTATGGGGTACTTGTATGAAGCAATGGACAAAGCAAAAGAGGAAATAAAAAGAAGGTCGAAGAACAAAGTTTCTTTGTATGGACATTATATTAGAGTTATTGATGCTAAATGGGACAAACAACTTCATAGTCCTCTGCATGCAGCAAGTTGCTTTCTTAACCCTGCAATATACTTTAGGCCTTCATTTAAAAGGCAAAATGAAGTTCAAAGAGGGTTGCTAAGCACTCTAATGAGGTTGGTTCCTGATCCTGACATTCAAGACAAAATAAGTTCACAACTTGATGAGTACAAAAAATCAATTGGTGACTTTGGCACATCACTAGCAATCCGCCAACGAGAGAGACTAAATCCAGGTAAACATTAATAATTTAATAGTATTTCCTTTCAATATGTCTATTTATCATTTATAGTTATTATTGTAAGATTACATGAGCAGTGCTTATTTTACATTTTTATTTGTTATTGTAGTTTCATGGTGGGAGCAATTTGGACTTGGAGCTCTAGACTTACAATCATTTGCCATTCATGTGCTAAGTCAATGTTTTAGTGCAACTAGTTGTGAGAGAAATTGGAGCACATTTGAATATGTTCACTCAAAGAAGAGAAATAGATTGGAACATAAACGAGTAAATGATTTGGTCTTTGTCCATTATAATTTGAGGCTTCGAGAAAGGTAAATTTATAATCGTTACTCATATGTAAATGAAATGTACTTTCAAATAATTATAGTTTATAAAATGTTACTAATGTTTAATATTCTGACTGGTAGGAACATTCAAAGGAATAAGTATGCATTGGATCCTATAAGCTTGGATAACATTGACTTGATGGGAGATTAGGTGGCTGAAGAACCTGCACTTCTTAATCCAGATGACATAAATTGGGATTGTCTTAATAAACTAGCACCCCTAGTGAATGTGGAAGAGGATGCTGAACTTGAAACTATTGATGTTGATGACGATGATGATGATGACAACAACAATGAACATGTCTTGACAAATCTTCCAATGGATGAGTTCCTGTGGGAGTTCTTTTGATGATGAATTTGATCCTTTTCTCATGGATGATGATGAGGAGGAGGAGTAATATTATGTTAAATTAATGTTAAATGTTCTTATTGTGTGATGTTAAATTGATGTTTAAGAGTTAAGAGTTAAGAGTAAGTGATGTTATATTGATGTTTAAGACTTAAGAGTTAAGACTAAATGATTTGTATTATTTGATATTTAGTTATTTATTTATTAGAATTGACAATTTTATGTTCTACAAGAATATATATAAATTATTTTTTAGGAACCCCGAAACACCCTGAAACGGTATGCCGAAATCGGCCAGTACCAAAATATTCTGTTCCACTGGACAAACCGAAACGGTATCAATAACATGGGTAAGGAGTATTAATTGCTCTAAAAGGAGTAAAATGAGGCAAGAGTCCCCAAACTTCCCCTTATATAAGAGACAAAAAAAAAAAAAAAAAAAAAAAAAAAAAAAAAAAAAGCGAAAGTTTTCCCACCTCTTTAATTGAAGAAATGAGGACCGTAGGATGAGAATTTGACCGCAGAACATGGGGACAACAAGCCACCCGTAGCATTTATGGCAAAGTTGAGGATTTCGAAGCGTCAGGAGCATGTCTCAATCAGTTGAAGAGACGCTATCACGTAGGAACTTATAGGAAGCGTGTTGTGGCAACCAATTCTTCTTAAACAAAACCTCCCTCTCCTAGGGCAGGAACAGAAAACGAGGTTTTAGCGGGCTATTGTGGAGGCACGAGGATCCAAAGCAGTAATAAAGTAGGCAAGGGTATTTCCAAGGAGGGGAATTTCGCGAGAAATCCTTGGAAAGGACCTATTTAACTAAAAAGGAGTTCGGGATGTTTCCATTGATGAAGATACTGAGGACTCCTCATTAACCTTAGAAGGACAAGAATCAAGTGTATAGGGAGGACGGTGCAATCCTCGGGGGGACAAAGGTAACTTGGTGTAAAACAAGGAAGAGAAGAAAAAGGAAGGATAAGGCAGCCATCTCCTTCACATTAAATGCATTGCAACCACTTAGATGGCCACATTAATTGGGAAATGACCATGAACAGTGTTCTTCACAACTCATATTCTTGTGTAAACACCTTCTAGCAAGGTCTTGATGGGACAAGTGTCAAAGGAGTTTAATCATAACCCTCCAAATGTAAGATCCAGATGCATCCTTGCTGAGTTATATAAAACCAAGAAGCATCTGGATCAATGGGTAGAAAGCATAGTGCAAGAGAAACAAAAGAGAGAAAACAACCATCCCATTGTACCTTCCTCCTCAGATTGAACCCGAGGACAAACACTTAGTCAATTTTCAAGCTATTTCCTATTGAAACGTTACTATTTTGCGTATAGTTCTTGGGAATGACTATCATCTTTTATTACAAAACGGGTATTTAAAGTTGACCTTGCATCCCATCTCTAACAAATTAATTGTGTGAGTGAACAGTAATTCGTATTTATCCATTTTTACCTTTCGCCCGCCACGCGCGCACACACACACAGATATATATATATATATATATTTAATTTATGGAATTTTTATTTCAATCAAAATTTTATCACTGAATCTATTTGGGATGGAACTCATCTACCATATGAAATTAGGAGATTTACATCAAAAGAGCTATCTTCATTTTTTTATGAGTATCTATTTTTTCTATTGACTTAGTTCAATTATTGCTTAAATTATATGATTAAAAAAAAAATTAGATAATGCAATTCATCTTGATTATTGATATTATTTTTTGATCTAGTGTTCTTAATTGATTATGTAGATTATTTCCTCACTTATGGCAACTTTAAAATGGCTATGATTGGTAATTTATAGGTAAATATTTACATTGCAGTCTAAATACTTACATTTTTGGAATTTATGGAATTTGTTTTTGTTCATATATACAAGAAATTTATATATGATTAGCACTTCTGCTACTATACATGTTAACAAGTATAATGGAAAGATTTTTAAGTGCCATACACACACACACACACATATAATTAAATTACAATTTTACTACTAAGAGCTTTTAGAAATTTAAAACTTGCCATAATTTTAAAAAATATTTTATAATATCTTTTTTTGGAAAAAAAAGAGGAAGAAAAACCTACATAATATACATTTTCCATGTAATTTAATTTTTTAAAATATTTTTATTTGTTTGGTAGATTTGATTATATTATCAAAAAATATATTTTTTTAAATTTATATATAATTTTTTTATTAAACCGTGCATCACACGAGCATAACACTAGTGTATATATAAAACCGAAATCTTTGACTTTTAATTGACCTTTCTAGAGTTTGCCACATCATTATCATTTTTTTTAATAAAATTATTTTTGTTTACTCCAAACTTAACAAGGAATGAAAGTCTACCTCTCTAAGAAATCCAACTTAAACTCAAACCCATCATTATCATTTTTTAAAACAAAATTATTTTTGTTAAGTCCAAACTTTACAATGAGTAAAACTCTATCTCTCTAACAAGTCCAATTTAAACTCAAACTTAAACGTTGATAATTTATCTTCAAATTTGTGAGGTTAATTATGAACACTATAAAAGTAATGCATACCTTTTTTTTTTAAAGTCGAGTAGAAGTACAAGCTCTTTTTCTGTTATTTTCTTCTCCTCTACTTTGTTATAAAAAAATAAATAAAAAAATAAAATTTAATTTATGGTTTTTCATGTATTTTTTAAAAAGTAATTTTCGTACATGAACCACTAAACACTCTTTAACTATTTTTTACAAGATAAAAGAGTTTGCAATAATTGAAAATTAAGGTTGCTGCTATTGCATATGTTTTTGTTTCACCTCACGATATGAAAGTATGTTAATTTCTTGAGCAAAAAACTTATATACGGTATATTAAGAGGAGGTATGACTTTCATTATTTCAACGTGGGCTCTTGCTCAACATTTTTTTAGCGTGGGCCACATGCTGATAAGGTTTCGGTTAAAGTTTAGACCCGTTAAAATTTAAAACTTATTACTTTATGGGTTCATGTACTTTTTTCTTTTTCTTATATTTCTCTTTTGAATAGTCATATATTTCTTGAATTGTTTCAATAACGTATTCTTTAATTATATATTTGTGTAGTTACATATATATATATATATATATTATCTATTGTTATAGCCATAGATTATTCTTTTAAATGTAACTCATCTTTCTCTCATCTTTCTCTATTGCTTAGTCATATATATTTCGTTTTATTTCAATATTTCTAAGCAATGATTCATTTGATTCTTTAATATTTTTTTGTCTTTTAAAATTTTTAATATCTAAATTTTTGAGTTTTTTTTTGCAGTATCTGAAACTGTCTGACAAATTTTTTGTAAGCCATTACATGTTCAAGCAATGAGTTCATCAAGTTGTAAAACAAATTGAAGTCATACAAGAGCAAATCATGCAATGGTTTTCTTAATCAATTTAAGATTTTACAATATTATTTTATTCTACCTCACAAATAGGTAAGTTCCCGTGCATAACACATATTAGCAACTAGTTAATTTATAACATGCATGTTCATCTTTCCGCGTAAACACAACCCTTTCAATAATTTCCACCTGTATCTGGTGTAGAAACCTTCATCTAGGGGTGTGCATAGGTCGGGTTGAGGGAATTTTTTGACCCTATCCACCATTAGCCAGGAATAATTACTTGGGGGGGCCAGGTTGTAATAGAGATATACTAAATATAATTCATAATTTCTTTTGATGTTTGTTTCTCAACTAGCTTGTTAATATGTCCTGAATAATTCATTAGATCCTCACAACATTTCACAGCAATTTTATGTGGTGTATTTGGATCTTTCCCCTCATGACCAATTAAAGAAAAATTTATTCCATCCTTCACTTTTTTCCAATTATTAAAACCTTTTTCAGTGAATGCATCTGATCCAAGATGACTTGTTGGTTTCTTACCAAAAAGGTAGCAAGGTAGACAATAGATTACATTCCTTGAAGGTGAGTATTCCAACCAATTTGAATGTGATTCAAACCACAAAGATTGAAAACTATGACGATGATTTTTCGGTCCTTTGTATGGATATTCTATGTTTCTAGGTTGATATGGACTAGCTATGAGATAAGCACGTCAAATTTCATCTTGTTCATTGACAAGGAATTCATATATTTGTTTACATGTTCTTGGATCATGGTCTAACTCCTTAGATTGAATTCTTGAACATTTGGAGGGATGCACATTGGGCATTGAAGTATCAACATTTGTTTCTACAAATGTCCTAAGTTCTGAATGACTAATATCTTTGTTCTTAAAGAATGCATCAATTGTTTGACGTTTGCTCATTATTTGGTACCTAATTTCAATCCCAAAAAAAAAAAAAAAAAAAAAAATCATTTTAAAAAATGATAAACTAACTTGGGAGAGAGATATAATAAATTATCATATAAAATTCATTCTTACATGAATTATAATATAAATACACCTTTAGTTAAGTAATGACCTTTTAGGATAAAAAAATTAAATAAACAAATCACTCAAAAGTATAAACAAAGTAACAAACAACATAAACAAAATACACAAACTCACTTCCCTCACCCCAATTGCCTTCCATAGATTTTTTTTTTTATTATTTATATTTTACTTAATTTACTACCCAACTACACAATGCAAGCCCCACCCTGCCCCCAATGAAGAGACAAACAACACAAAAGCCAAAAGTCATAGAGCCAGCCAATGGAGTTAGTGGGTCAAGAATAAAGAATACAATAACAATAAACACAAAAAGAAAAAGTCAAATAAGCATAAATTTCTTTGCTGGCAAAGAGATATCACATATTCACATACACATATTTGATATTTCTATTCTGCTATTCAGACTTCAGTATTCAGTTCAATTGTAGAGAAAAAAAAGAGAGAAGTGAGATGAGAATGAGATACCTTGAGGAATTGAGATTGAGACGAGGGCTTGAGGTTGAGGTGATGAACAGGTCAAAAGGCTAGTGGAGTTTGCGGCATCAAGGCAAGCAGGCAAGGACTGAGGAGATTGTTTCTAAGGAGAGGCATGACACTATGGAGGCTTGAATTGAGAACAGAAGGGAAAAAAACAAGATAGTATGACAATCAGATTGTTTTCTCCTTTTTCTAACAATGAGGATTGAATTTTAAGGTGCCTTTGTTTTGTTTGATTAGGCATTTTAGATTTGGGGTTGGGCTGGACTGGAAGTGTGTTTAGTTTAAAGGAGAATTTTTTTGTTTTATTAGGGATTTGGGGCTAGCTGGTGGGGCTGGATGTGGGCCAAGATTTTTCTTTTATTTTAAGTTGTATTGGACTAGAACTCTAGAAGAATGATTGAAATAATTTGGGGGGGCCGGATATTTATTTTTGGAGGGGCCCATGTCAATTTTTTACATACTCTAATGGAAATTTGAAAAATTTTGGGGGGGCCAAGGAGCCAAGTGGCTCCGCCCCTGTCCACCATGGTGGGTTAAAAAAAATCCAACCCAAGCCATCACATCCAAACCAACCCAACCGAACCCACATGGATCAAGTTATGTTGGGTTAAACCCATGGATTGAACAAGTTTTTTATTATTACTATTATGATTAAATTGAGCAAACAAATGTCTCACTTGCCACCTGAGTTGATTAACAAAATATACATGAACTAATATCCCAACTCAGTTACAAAAAAAATAAGAGTGGAGTGAGAGAGTGGGAGTGGGAGGCAGTAGAGAGAGAAATAAAATTGTTAGGGTTTGCGAGGTAATTGGGTTTTATATAGATAGAGCTTAATAATTATTAATTATATAATATAGTTTTAAATGTATATTAAATATATAATCTAAATTTTAAATATATAGGTGGGTCAGGTTGGGTTAGGCAGGTTGTGATTGTTATGACCCACACCCAACCCAACCCACTATTAGAAAAAATTTCATAACCCAACCCAACCCACTAAACACGACCCTTTCAATAATTTCCACTTGTATCTGATGTAGAAACCTCCATCTAGGGGTGTGCATGGGTTAAGTTGGGTCGGGTTGAGGGGATTTTCCGACCGTATCCACCATGGTGGGTTAAAAAAAATCCAACTCAACCTATCATGTCCAAACCAACCCAACCCACATGGATCAGGTTGGGTCAGGTTAAACCCATGGATTGGACAATCTTTTTATTATTAATATTATTATTAAATTGAGCAAAAAAATATATATCACTTGCTACCTAAGTTGATTAACAAAATATACATGAACTAGTATTCCAACTCAGTTATAAACAAAATGTGGGCCCGAGAGGTCTGCAACCCAGCCCAAACTCTACCTGGGCCCAGAACCCGTGCCGAAGGGGTATCCTGCTGAGGACGAATGGTCAATGGCCGACGTGGCGAAGGGAATGGCTGAGGACTTACCCTGTCCTCGGTATTCCGGAGCTGTAATAGAAGGACCCACACTGCGGTG
The DNA here is from genome assembly GCF_001633185.2 of Quercus lobata. Taxonomy (NCBI): domain Eukaryota; kingdom Viridiplantae; phylum Streptophyta; class Magnoliopsida; order Fagales; family Fagaceae; genus Quercus; species Quercus lobata. The sequence goes on along the minus strand of NC_044909.1, from coordinate 25,979,889 downwards.
TAGGCAACCCCCAAACAGCCCCCCTCCAGGGGATGTGAACGAAATGGGGCCCATAGGGAAGCAGGGTGTGAAAGTTGGACTAAAGAAAACGCGTCCTTTCTTCAGTAAATGCACCTGCCAATACCCAGAGATGGTTGAAAAGAAAAGACGTTTGGACAGTATGAACCTTGATCCATGCAACTAATAGAAAGTTAGATGGGATGGCTGACGGGACGGACACAGAGATAAGCTCCCGCCTGACCTACAAGTGGAGGGTCAGGATCAACCAGGCCGGACTATATAATAAAAAGGAAGGTGCGCCAAAAAAGGGGGTGGCTGGGAAAAAATGGCCAAGAAACGAGAGCCTCCCAGCCCACCTCCATGAGAAGTACTCTAGGGGTGACGATCATTTAACCTTGTATGAACCCCCTGAAAAACCCACCGCCTATCGATCAAGGCCTAGCCTTTCAAACCCACGCTCTACAAATGATATTGTTAGGGCCGTTTTACGTGCGAACCCGACACTGTTACGGTCCGCCACGAATCGTGACCCTACACAAAATATATCCAACTGAGTTGATAAACAAAATATACATGAATTAATATCTCAACTCAATTACAAAAAAATAAGAGTGGAGTGAGAGTGAGAGTAAGAGGCGGTAGAGAGAGAAATAAGATTGTTAGGGTTTGCAAGGTAATTGGGTTTTATATAGAAAGAGCTGAATAAAGGAAAAAATTATTAATTATATAATATAGTTTTAAATATATATATAATTTAAATTTTAAATATATAGGTAGGCCAGGTTGGGTTAGGCAGATTGTGACTGTTATGACCCAAACTACTATTAAAAAAAATTTCATAACCCAACCCAATCCACCCATCCCTTAAAACCGACCCAACCCAACATATTAGGTTAGGTCGATTTTAGTAGATTGGTGGGTGGTTGTACATCCCTACCTCCGCCTTTTGTTCTTCTGGGCACTTTTTAATTATAATCTTTTTTTTTTTTTTGGATATTCTTTTTCTTATTTGGATAAAGTTATTATTGCTTGCATTTTAATTAACAAACAGCAATAATGGAATAACTTTTCCCTTCCTTTGGAGTCATTTTGACTGACTAGTGCAAATAATGAAATAACTGTTGCAGAGAGAGATCCCTGGGCAAAACAAATTACGATGACCAAACAAAGAACAAAAAGGCCAAGGATTTCCGCACCCAAAAAAATAAATAAATAAATAAAAGAATGATAAACAAATAAAAAGGCATGGAAGGTTGTTGGAATCATCCTCGTTGTTGCTCAATAGTAACAAATTTCTTTTTTTTAATATGAATCCAAGGGCTGACTGAGATCTACACCCTTTGTAGCAGACCCCTCGCACCCACAATATTAATTATTACACCACAAGTACACCCTGACCGACCCTCCCCCAAATTCAAACAGATCTACAATTGTTCTTATTTCTCTTTTCCTCTTTCATCTCCTATCCTATGGCTGCTGGCCGGGCTATATATATATATTACATCCAGAAGAACAACTGCGCATATGCGACAATTAATTTGATACAAAATACATTTGAGAAAAAGAAATGAAAAGGCAGAATAAAATTAAACAAAAACAATATAAATATATATATATATATATATATATATAGAAAAGAAAAGTCACCCACCCAGGCCCATGTGATGTGGAAGCAGAGAACATCAAGCGGATTCTCCGGGAATGATGCTATTTTCCTTTTTCACCCTTGATTGAATCCCATAATAACTGACATACCACTTGACGAACTTCCTCAACCCAGTGGCTAAGTCCGTGGTGGGTTTGTACCCAAAATCTGTGAATGCCAAGCTGACATTTGCGTGAGTGAAAGGCACGTCCCCATTTCTAGGCATCTTGATCACATGCTTCTTGGCTTTTGTGTTTAACAAACCTTCCAATATTGACACTAACTTCCCAACTGGCACTGGTGAAGTGTTCCCCAGATTGTAGATTCTCAGCTGAGCTGGGCCTCTCTTCTTGCCTCCACTCCCGGTGCTCTTCTCCGCCGTGTCCAGCGCTCCTATACACCCTTTTACCACGTCGTCTATGTAAGTGAAGTCACGCGCCACCTCCTTCTCGTCCTGAGTTCGGTACACGTCAATGGTCTTCCCATGTAGGATATCCTTTGTGAAGAAGAAGTAAGCCATGTCTGGTCTCCCCCAAGGTCCGTACACTGTGAAAAACCTTAGGCCTGTGAGGGAGAGTCCGTAGATGTGGTTGTATGTGTGAGCTATTGCTTCGCCTGCTTTTTTGGTCGCAGCGTAGAGGCTTGCAGGTTGGTCGGTCCGGTGTAATTCTGAGAATGGGTTTTCGGTGTTGAGCCCATAGACAGAGCTAGACGAAGCCCAAACGATTGCAGGTTGAGGATCCACAGACTTAGCCACTTCCAAGAGATTGATGAATCCAGCAATGTTGGACCTCACGTAGGACTGTGGGTTCTTCATGGCGTAGCGAACCCCAGCTTGTGCAGCTAAATGAAGAACGTGAGTGAATGGAACCACGTCGAATAGTTTTGTAAGCAATGACGCATCGTTCAGATCTCCTTCAACGATGAAGATTTGGTGTTTGAGCAAGAGGGCTTGTCTGGCACGCTTCAACGACGGGTCGTAGTAGTCGTTGAAGTTGTCGAGGCCGAGAACACCGTCGCCACGTTTCTTAAGAGCGAGTGAGCAGTGAGAGCCGATGAAGCCAGCGGAGCCAGTGACAAGGACCGACATGCCATTGGAGCGGCGTGGAGTGGAAGAGTGGCGGACTTGTTTCTCCCAAGCGGCGCCTCCGTTAGTTCGGTGGCCGTAGAAGGCGGAGGAGAGGAAGTTGTGCTGGTGGATATGGTGGTTGGGATTATCGGAGAGTGGAGGGTAGTTGAGGGTGAAGTAGAAGATGAGAGCAAGAGCGATGAGAAGAGTAGCTCGGAAAAGCAACTTGGAGGAAGCGTTTAGGAGCTTTGTGCTGTTAACTCTTCGGAGGTAGCTGTTGTACCGCTCTAGCTTTATGGTTTTGCTTGTGTCTGGTGGAGAAGCCATGGTTTTTTTGCTATTGCTGGATAAGCTAAAAACTAAAAATTAAAGCTGATTAAGCTCAAATTTTCAATTTTTTTTTTTTTTCCTTGTTTTGTTTTGTTACAACTTGGAATGAATATGTGCATCTGTGTGTGTGTGTTTTTTAAGTGGTGAAGGGTGTGGAAAGATTAATATAAAGAAAGGACAATGAGTTTCAAGAGAGAGAGAAGAGAGAGAGAGGGAGAGAGAATTGATGGGTTGGTGTTGGTTGGAGACCACTTTCCTCTTTCTCCTTTAACTCCTCTCAAATCTCAATGCTATCTAAATTTTACAGATGGAAAGTGGCCTACAATTGCCTTACATAATATGTCCTTCATTCGTACTCATATTTACGTTGATACCCGTTCATAATTCATTGTTAATCATGCCAGCTATCCTAAAGCCAAAAACTCACACCCATACGATCCACGTTCTCACATCACATCATGATTATATCACATGTCAACTCACTTCTAATCTAAGTCTCTAACTCTCGTTCCAAACCAATAAAATACAAAATAAAAAATAAAAAAAAAATAAATGCAAACATTTTAGTTTTACTACAAGATAAAATACAAAATACTATAACGATAATAAATAATAATAATAAAAAAGAAAAATATAAGTAATTATTTGATAATATAATATTTCTTTATCTTATATTAATAATGAATCATATTAATTAAATTTATGAGAATTAACATGAATATAAGAAAAGAGGACAGGAGGAGCACCTAATAAGAACATTAGTATTGATGTAGGCAATTTGCTAAAATACTAAATTTATCATTAAAATATAACAAAAGTGGGCTGCATTAACAGAACAAAGCCCCTTACTTTTGTTTTTTTTTTTTTGGCTGCTAAGTTACAGTAAACAGTTATTACTGTCAAAGATGGTTGTGCACTATAGCTAAGATGGTAAAAAATATATATATTTGATTAAAAGATATGTTATTGTATTGTATTGGTGGTGGTGGTTATTGTTTATTATAGTAAATATACTATTTTATTATTTTATTGTGTTGAATAATAAAATAAAACCACTTATGTTGGATATTTTGTAAAGTAAGATGATAAAATAGATAAAGTAACTTTTTGTAGTGCCAAATTACTAAATTTTTTACACTACCAATGTTGATGATCAGCATGCCCTATACCTAATTATCCATAAAGACATAAATGGTTCCTTAAAAAAATTATTGGATAGTCAAGTTTTTTTTCCCTCTGAAGATAACTTGTTTATAGGCAAACAACAGAAATGGGTAGTGATTAACATTATAGCATACATGAAGTTTTTCTCTTTTTTTGGGAGAATATTGAATACATTAACAAACCACATGTGCAAGTACCATATATGATACCGAAATTGTATGAGGCAACCTAAACTTATTCAATATGATAAATAAGGATAGGGTGGATGTATATATTTTTATATTTTCTAGTTATATAGAATAATAAAAACACTCAAGAATTAAAATGATAAATAAGCTCACCACTAAAGCAAACCCAAAGGGATATAGATATCACCACCCAAAGAAATTTAACTAAGGATACAGAATTGGATTGGGTCACCACTCAATGGGATACAAAATATCATCACCCAAAGAGATACAAAAACTGAAACTTGCCACCAAAAGAATCCACCCAAGGGATAAGAGTTAATTTAGAAAAAATCATTCTTCTTGAAAAGCACAAAGGCTAGTTCTGAAAACATTCTATAATCTGATTTTATTCAATTCAGCCAAATGTCTTATATAATACTTAGAACAACCCTCTAAGCATTGGAGAACAAAATTAGCAATTAAAAACATTACATTTTCAAGACCTTAACTCATAGGAGCTATAAAGAAAATAAATGATTTGTCTGCCTAAGAGAACTAAAACATAAAAGCTAATATATTCCCTAAGAAAACCTCAATTAAATGTTATTTGACTTCTTGGACAAAATAACCTATTAATCTTCAAATTATCTTCTAAAATTGTGGAAAAATTCATTCAAAATAATAGACTTATTAGCTGCCACTTTATTCCGGTGTCAATATATATTGACAATTATCTATTATTTTGTAACCGTTTGTAATTGATAGTGTATTTTTAAGGTATGGATCATTTTTTATGTGACGGGCAAAAATAAGTCAAACTTGTTTTTTTCCTCACACAATTAATTTATAGAGGTGAGATGCTAATCAACCTTTGATACCCCTATTGAGTTGTATTAGATTAATTAGAAATGAAAGGATCAACATTAAGCATAAATGTATAAGATGAGAGTTGGTCAAAAAGAGCCTCGGGAGGCTTATGTTATGTTTCTTGGGTTTGGTCCAAGATACAGGTTACACTTGTTCTTGGATTATAATCACACTCTTATATTGCTCTTTTTTTTCTCTAATGTTTTCATCCCCTTTCTACAGAGGTCTTTTCACCTTATATAGCCTCCCAGGTTCTATCTTAGCTTTTCACTTTAAGGGTTTGAGTTTGTTTCTCTTGATACTTGTCCCATCAGGACTTCACTAGAAAGCTTCTACACTAGGCTATGAGCTGTGATGACACTGTTCAGGAGTCATTTCCTCATTAATGCGGCTAGCTAAGTGGGTTCAGAGTATTGAATGCGAAGGTGATGGATGCTTTATCTACATTCTTCCCTTCTTTGCTTGTCGACAAATCTTCCTTCTCTTCTTAGGTTATGCCCAATCGTTTTTAGAATTGGTCCTCGGCCTTCTCGAGAACATAAGAGTATCCTTGGGGTCCTTGGGCATTATAGTCTCCCAAGGCTTATGATGAGTTGCTATATTTTTCCCGAGAGTTCGCTATCAGTGCCTTCCGAGGTCTGTCCTTCTGATATTGGACTTCTCTCTCTTTTGACCTTGTCCTTGGATTCTCGTCCTCCCCCACATTTGGTATTCACTAAGCATTTTAAATTCTAACTATAATAATAAAATGATGATATACAATCATCATTTTAAGGCCACTTACACAATTGAAGTTACTTCTTTTTTTTTTTTGGGGGGGGGGGGGGGGGCTACTGATCAGACCAAACAAGGGCCTAGGCTGGGCCAGTGGTATCACTATCAGTATCAATATTCGCTTTTGATTGGTGTGCTGAATTTAAAATAGCTATTCATTTTCAAATGTATTTAAAATATTGTTATATTTCAGCATTCTTGCCCTTTATTCTTTATAAAAAATATTGGTATGTAGTTTTCTAGGTTTTAATTTGTCCATTAATCACTCAAAAAATTACCTGAAAACTACGTTTTGTTGAAGGAGGAAATCTGTATTTT